>NW_010341439.1:0-16459 GCF_000700745.2 Antrostomus carolinensis
GAGCCCCCGGTGCCCAGCGGGTTTGGGAGCCCCTGCATGTCCCATGACAAACCTGACCTTTACTCCACTTCCCATCCACACTTGGGGACACCGAGTCCCGTGGTGGCAGCAGGTGATGGGCTGGATGTGTCCTTGCCCAGGCAGCCCGGTCACCCGTGGGCCTGTGACAGCAGGGTGTTTGGGCTCAGGGAAGGGGGTTTTGGGGAGCAGAAGTGCAGGCGTCTGCTCACACCTCCTCTAACCTTTGAGTTGTGTTTCCTAGGACTGTGGTTGGCATGAAGGAGCAGCCCGGCCCTTCCCTGTGTGCCGTGTGGGCTGTGAGCTGCAATTAAACAAAAGAGTGGTCTTCAGTAAAGCTTAATATCATCTTAAGCAGCTTTGAAAATGAGGTGGAGCTTTTGGGAGAGTCACTGTGTGCCTAGCACGGGATGCCTGTGTTGGAGGGTACAAAATAGTGCACAAGCAAGTTGGATATTTGTTGCAAATATCACTAGGAGTAAATAGCGTCTGTGTTTCAGAGGTGGTTAATCCTTGGCACCAGAAAGAGCGTGAGTAACTTCATGTGGCAATAAATAAAGACCTTCGTCTCGATAATGGAGTGAAGTGTAGGTTCAGCGAAGCTCTGTGGGACTACACGTAATTACTGTGTGGTGCTGAGGAACTGAGGAGAGGTGAACAGAATACTTTGAGAAAGGAACAGTGAATGCCTTTTCCACTTAATATAGCTCTGCTCTATATTTATAATTTCTGATGTTTTGTGGCAACAAAATAAAAGCAAGTCAAAGAACCCAATGCACAAATATAAGGAGGGAATTTTAATTTCAACCCTGAAGTTCTTGGCGTTCTAAACCCCTACAAAAGCTTTACTCCTTTCCTTGCAATTTTGTAATTATAATTTCCTTGTGTGGTTTTTACTACTGACACAGCTGTCTCAGTTTCTATTTTTTGTTAAAGAAGCATTTTATTTTTACATATGTTTTTATCAAAGTTTTGGGAGGAATAGCCTTCCTCTACAAAAATACTGAAAGTTAGAAGGAATTAGAAAGTATTATTTTCAAGGTTAGAGCTATGCAGATATATGTGATAATGCAGAGTATAATACAGCCTTCTGAGTGCGCAGATCCATGTTGTAGTCATTTTTATTTTGAGTGTGTGAATTTTCAGTATAATGGACTTTCAGTTTTGGGACTTTCGGGGGCACGTACAGAATGAACAAAAAACACTAAAAAATTACTTGTTCAAAAAGTTACCCACTCAGTTTAAATTGACCCCAATTGCATTTTGGAGGTTGTGTGGCGTGGGGAGAAGGCAGTGATGATTTTTAGCATCTCTGATGAACAGAAACTATCCTCTTACCTATGCATGTATTATTATTCTTTTAAATTTATTTGGAGTGTTAAGGACAAACTAGTCTTGTTTTACCTTCTTTCACAACCCAGTGAAGTTCAGTATATGTTTTGTCTTTATATTTATTGTGAGTATTGGACCTAACAGTGTGCTAGACTTGGGATGTGAACTATGTTTAACAACACAGGTGTTTCCTTTCTTGTGTAAATAGGGGTACATGTATCCTAACAGATGCTTTCACTTATCTTTTTCAGTCCTCTGCAAACTGAACAGCATGGCACAAAGCGCCCAGAACCATCTTCTGCTAAAAGTTTGGTTGATATAGGCACTCGGAGG
Source organism: Antrostomus carolinensis (assembly GCF_000700745.2). Classification (NCBI taxonomy): domain Eukaryota; kingdom Metazoa; phylum Chordata; class Aves; order Caprimulgiformes; family Caprimulgidae; genus Antrostomus; species Antrostomus carolinensis. The sequence continues at coordinate 1,684 of NW_010341439.1, forward strand.
ATCTTCTCATCAGATCATGATATCTTCAGGGAGAGTGTCAGGAAGTTCTTTCAGGAAGAAGTGCTGCCTTTTCACGCACAGTAAGATATGTCTTAAACATTCTAGTTTGCCAAATAATATACGTTCTTCCCCAAAAATATTTTTTTTGGGGTGTTACTCTTAATATGACAAGATAAACAGGATATTTGTTTTCATTTACAAGCTTTCTATTTCAAATTTATTCAGTTAAAACAAACTTGCCTGTGAAAATCAAATGTGAAAAAAAAAAATCACATATAATCAAAATTTGCTGCCTTCTTTGAGCTCCAGTGTAGGCAATCTAGCATCTTTGTCTTAGGCAGACAAATGCAGTTTGCAGAGTTGCAGTGAAAGTATCACAGCTTGTAGGTATTAATTCTGACACCAATATCTTGGGGGTAGAGTTAGGGAGACAATTCACTTCCTATGCTATTATACTGCTGTCATCCAAAGAAGTATTGACATTGTGTTTAGGTTACATTGCAGTAGATTTTTTAAATACAGTACACATAAGTTGGATTATGTATTACCAAGAAACTTGCACAAAATATCTTTGTTTAAATTTCTGTCTTTTTTTGCTTCTGTGGAAATATATGTAGTCTTCTGCACAGAGTAGAAGTGTTGTGCTTCCATTGAACTAGAGCTAGAGGGTGGTTTTTGCCCTTATTTTATCTATATCCAATTGTGTTATAGTTGGGGAAAGAAAATAAATCCAGTCAGAACATATTTTTTAACAGAGGGCATTAAGCTGCAGTAGTGTCTTAAGCAATTTTTACTTTACTTGAAAAATATTCCTGCAAAAACACCAGGGGGTAGTGCAGGGTTTATTCTTCAATCACATTGCTAGATGAATTTCATGATGCAGCTCACAGTGTGTGTCCACAAACAGTTGAGATGGCACAGTTGAGTGGGTGGGGTGATCTGGCTCTGAGGCAGAAATGAACAGCAGGAGGCAAAGGAAACAGCTTACATCAGAGTTGTTGCCAACTATTTTTTTTATCCTCAAACTGTGACCTCAGAGTAGTATGCTTTTCCACTGTTCAATCAGATTCTGTGCACAAAGCCAGATGTTTTCCTTCATCTTTTGTTAGAATGACTTCTAGTGCAGGTTTGTGAACAGGTGCTGGCTCTGCTCAAGGTTCCTGAAGATCCTGTTTGCTAGCTTCCTGACACAAAGATTTTCTAGAGAGACTGGAATAAGTTGGACTTGTGTTCTTGCATCACTTCAGCAACCTATGAACCAATCTGCTCTTCCACCTTTCAAGTAAACGAGGAGGCTTCATGCATAGTATATTAGTTGGCTGGGCTGACGTGAAGAGACATGTGGCATCACTGAGTGCAGTTGTGGATTATCGTGAGGAGGAGAAGCTTTGTTGATGGATGAAGTAGAGACAGGAGTGGCCCTGCAAGGGTGAGGGGCGGGAGGAAGAGCAAAAGATGGTCATGAGAGAGATTTATTTAAGATTTCCAGTGTAGGAGGAAAAGCTCTGGAAATGAGCTTAAATTTGTAGGATAAGATACTTGATTATCTGTGGATAAAGTGGTATAGCTCTGCTGCATACAGATGTGTCAGGTATAATCAGTGTCTCTGATATAATCTGTCTACCATATAATTTTAAAATTGTGGTTTTTAAAAAAAAAGGCTAGGCCATTAATGGCCATCCATCTTTCTATTGAATTGGCAAACTCCATAAAGGGGCACTATTTTTCCAAGAATAAGTGATCACTGTGGTGTTAAAGCTATCTATTTACAAACTTGATGCCGCCTTGAAGCAATAATTTACCAAGATACAGTACTGCCTTGTCATAAGTCTACAGGGACTGATTTTTATATAGAAGTGATGAATGTGTTAACACGTGGTTCTTATAAAGCAGTTCTCACTGGTAGGGTTGAAATCTTTTACAAAAGATACTGATGTGTTATGCTAATTTTGTATGTGGGGAAAATGGAGTATCAGGAAGAAAAAGACCTGCTTGTAATTATCCAGATGGTTGTAGCTAAATCTCCTAAATACCAGTCTAGCACTCAGACCAATAGGCAGCGCTGCTTTTCATAACAAGCCTTAAAGGGATGTGAGATTATATGTTGGAAGCAGGAGTTCAAACTTGTTATACCGTTGGTGCCCCTGTAATGCCAGTGGCAGCTGTGGACTTGAAGAATAGAAAATCTATTATTAAACCATCACTTCTTAGCTGTGAAATATAGTCGTCTGTGTACCCTACGTGTTGTCTGTTGGTGAGACTGAAAGTCTCTTCCTATGCAATGAAATGTGGTTGTGGGTGTTCGAGTGTGAAGCAACAGCCATGACAAATAAACAGTAGCGTATGGGGGATTTAGTGTGTGACTGTTCTTGTGTTCATTTTGCAGATGGGAAAAGGATGGCCAGGTGAGCAGGGAGCTCTGGGAAAAAGCTGGACAGCAGGGTTTGCTGGGTGTTGCTATCGCTGAAAAACATGGAGGCATCGGAGCAGATATTCTCTCTTCAGCCGTGGTCTGGGAGGAGCAGTAAGTACTAGATGCTTCAGGAAGAATTTCAGTGATATTAACAAGAGACACTATGTTTTTTTCCATAAGATGTCCTCATTGCAGAGTATGTTTCCTTACAGAAAATGGTGTTATCTTTCTAATGAAAGTGATGGTTTAGACATATGTAAATCCCTGCTGTTTTAAGTATTCTGGATAATTGTTTCAGTAACAAATGTCATTGTGCTCCACTGTTAGGACTTTATAACTGGGGGAAGCATTTTAGTTAGTCTGGTAGGTTATACTCTCATTCGGCTATGAAAGTATGTTCTATGAATAACAATACAAGTGCCAGAAGCTCAGATGATGTCTGAGGTTTCTGTGTGGTGGAGCCTTCTTCATTGTTGGGTCTGTTGTAACTGTGTAAAGTTCAGTGTTTAAATCTTTCTAATACTTCTGCTTGAGCTTCTTTCTTTTTTTCTCTGTCTCCCCAAGGATGTATGTTAACTGTTCTGGCCCAGGATTCAGTCTTCATTCGGATATAGTCATGCCCTACATTGCAAACTATGGCTCTGAAGAACAGATTAAACGTTTCATTCCTGAAATGGTTGCAGGCAAGTATATTGGAGCTATTGCCATGACAGAACCCGGGGCTGGCAGGTAAGCTCAATATTAAAGCAATAGTCTTAACATTATGTGCTGTCTATTGATTTATCAGTGAAAAGAATTCTGAGCCTCCTGGTTACATGGTCATTTTGTTGACTAGACAATATCCTAGATTAGGTTGAACCTCAAAAAACCTGTTACTTACAGATTACTTTATTACAGTTTCGTCATTTCAAGGTATTTGCTCAGAATCTGTTTCTATATCATCCCACTGTGGGCAAATATGCTTTGTATTTGCTTTTGTAGTCTGAGTTTATAGTTACTGACTTGCTTGTCACGTGAACATACTTTTAATATAAAAGTCAGGAGAAAATTACATACCTCAGTAAAGAGGACTTCCCTTACTATTAGCTGTTGTGGAACAGAACACCTTATTTTCCTCTGAATCGTTTCAAGCAGAGGAATGTCCCTCCTTGCTCATCATTGTTGAAGGGCAGACAGCACGTGTTTGGAGTAGACACAGCTCATCTGGCCCATTTCCAAAACAGCGAGGAAGAGGTGAAGAGCAAAACCAACATGACACCAACATGTAGAAGCATGTTGGTGTCATGCTTCTACAAATGTTAGATGTTACCAGTGGCTTCTTACAAAGCCTTCTGAATAGAGTTGAGCCTGCTTAGAAGGTGTGATTTTGTCTGGCATTTGACATCTAAGGCATGTTGGCGTTAAGGGGATGCTGATCCATTGGTGTTAGCACTTGTATTACACCAGCTTCCACAAGCAGATACGTTAAAATGGGACCTCATGCTCCTGCACAATTGCATAGATTTATCAGCCCTTTCTGCAGCGTGCTTGTGGTTTCTGTGTTACACTCTAAGCCATTTCACCACGTTTTGCTGTCCTGGTATGTGTTTTTACTGAGCCTGTGCAGTATAAAATCTACCTTAATTTGTACTGAGTAGGATTCAAGATACAAATTGCAGCTTCTGGAGTGGTTTCTTGAAGGACCTTTTGAATTTTGTTTTAGTGACTTGCAGGGAATAAGAACATATGCAAAAAAAGATGGAAATGACTGGATTCTTAATGGGAGTAAGGTAAGTGAGCAGATGGATATACCACTCATAGGCTTTGGGAACTGAATGCATTTAGACAGTGGAGAATGTGCACCACTATTAGGATCTCTCCCTAGTCCTTTTATTTTTTTTTTTTTTTTGATGGGTTATGTTTTGGGGTTTTTTTCCCCACTTAGGTTTTTGGTTTGGTTTTTTTCTACTTAAGATAATTCTATTGATGGCAATATATTGACCAATTTATGGAAAGACTTGAGTAGATTCTTTTTGTAGCTTTTAAATAACCCTATCAAAAGGCTTTTTTTCCCTTAAACTGGGAAGAAAAGGGGAAGAAAAAAAATCCTGCATAGTATAAGCAGGACCAGGGCTGTTTTTCAATACTGAGGTTGAACAACAAAATATATATACTACCACTGTGAAATCTTCTGTGGCCTAAGTAAAAACTTGTGTTACCATAATGTAAGCTGTAGCTCATTTCTTTTGCTGGAGTGAAGGTGGATCGCTTTGGCAGGTTCATGAGTCATTCTGCAGGATTATAATAAGCAGTTGTGATGAGGAGCCATCAATAGTTTTGCATGTTATACCTTGCTAATTTAACTTCTAGAAAAGAGAACCTTGTGTGTTCATTTAATACCTACATTTGATACCATATTCTTTCTTTACCATGGGACAGACAAAACAAACGGATCTGTGCACTCTTTAACTTCATGCTTCTGACCCACACAACACTTCTCAAACTAATTCCTACTTTAGTAGAACTTGTTCCAAAACACTTAAAGCAGAAACCTTAAAGCTTAAAATTCTTCTGGACGCTTAAACCTTGTCTTTCAGTTCACCTGTGAAAGTCTCAATGCAATTTTTCTGCTGCTTGTTATCTCTTCTATAACTTCTATTCACGTAGCTTGTTGCTTTATTCCAAATGGCATTTTTTCCAGGTATTCATCACTAATGGCTGGATGAGTGATGTAGTGATTGTGGTTGCGGTTACAAACCAGGAGGCCCGGTCTCCTGCTCATGGGATCAGCCTTTTTCTGGTGGAAAATGGAACAAAAGGTTTCATCAAAGGACGCAAGCTGGACAAAATTGGCCTGAAAGCTCAAGTGAGTTCATACAACTTCTAACACGTAATAGACTTGGAGGAAATCTAAATCCACTTAATGCCTGGCATTAGCTAAGTAAATATAAATTGGAACTGTGGTGCTATTCTAGTTCTTAGGTTTAGAGGACAGACGATATACATGAAAAGTATGTATGCAGAGCTTGCCTGTGGAAGCCCAAAGCATGTGATGTGCAAGGAGAGGCTGAGGAAGCTGGATTTCCTTACTCTGAAGAATGTCTGGAAGGCCAGGATCCTATTGTTGTCTTTAGCTACCTAGCAGTTGGCTGTAGAGATGGTGGAGCCAGATTCTTCTTAGAGGAGCACAGTGAAAGGGAGAGTGGCAAGTGACACAAGTTACATTAAGGAAAATTCCAAGTAGATATTAAGAAAAAAAAATGCACCATTAAAGTGAACAGATACTGGAACAGGGGCCCAGAGAGGTCATGGAGCCTTCATCTTTGAGCTTTGGAAAGCATAACTGGACAAGGCCCTCAGCTGCTTGCTTTTCTGGAGCTGCTTTGAGTAGGAGATAAACTAGGTGACCTCTGGAGGACCCTTCCAACCTAAATGATTCCATGTTTTCAAGTTAAAGTGTACAATAGCAAGAAAAAAATGGGGCAAAAGAAATGGAATGAAGAGATGAGAAGGTCAGAATATAAACTGTTACATTTAAAATCCTCTTAGGACACTGCAGAGCTGTTTTTTGAAGATGTACGGTTGCCAGCCAGTGCCTTACTTGGAAAGGAGAACAAAGGCTTCTACTATCTGATGGCAGAGCTCCCTCAGGTAAGAGGAATGAGAGTATTTGCTGTCCGCAGGAAGAATGCAGAGGCGAGTTTTGTCATTGCAAGAATCTGCCTTCATCTTGAGGATTTTATATACTGTGGGGAGCCACTTTGGGCTGAGAATCAGGATGTCTGTAGGCAACATTGTGTTGATACTGCTGCTTTTTAACTGAAATACACACTTCCTGGTGCTAAAAGTGCAATTCTTTGGGAAATGGTGAAAATGTTGATATACTACCAGCTCAGAGCCAGATCTCTTCATCAACAACCCAGCTATTGAAGAACCTGAGGGTAATGTATTTAAAAGAACACACCACAGTTTTCTTTTATACTTATAGCATGGAACCACTTTGCTTAGTAAATTAAACACAGTGTGGAGGTCTCTGATGCGTTTGGCATTCTCTTTAAAGAAAGAAGCAAGCACTGCTGGTTGTTGCTCTTCTACCAGTATAAACTTATTAAAGATATAAAGAACTCTATCCATATAGCAAAGTACAGAAATTGTTTAGTTGACAAAACACCTTGCTGGTGGAAGTAAGTTTATGACTTAGTTTACAAAGTTTTGGAATTATTTGGGAGGACAAAGACACAATGTGGTTTTTCAAAATGTGATTGTGCTTTGTCAAAACTACGACTTTGCCTCATTTGCCTCATTTGGTAGGTATCATGTTTATTTAATTTGGTACTGTGAGTAAATATGATACTTGATCAAAGGAAGTCTTTGACTGCTTTAAAGAAATAGATGCAGTCATGAACAGGTTCAGTGTGATGCATCATATGATTTCAATGGTGATAGAAATAATTTTCCTGTACTTAGTTTCTGATTTTCAACATGTTATGAGGAAGGCAAAAACAGTCAGTTTTTTTTGTAGGTTTTGTTTTTCTAGAGGTGTCCTATTGAAATTGTTAAATGCAGTTGTTGTTTAAACTGAGCAGTGAAAACCAATAATTGAAACAGAATTAGATGTGAATTTTTCGGTCAGTAAGAGTCCTGTGATTGATTTGTAGCTATTTTTTGAGTCATGATAGAACATTACCCTGGAAAAGACTTAAAAGTGAGCTTCAGGCAGCAAGGCATTTATCCCACTCATTAATTTCAGTAATGCAGTGTGTCTGGTTTGCTACTTAGTGTGACTTCTGCCCCACTCCCTTAATGAACCACACTGAACATCTGTGTCCCAGTTGTGCATTTTGGTAGGGAGAAATGTAGGACTAATTCAGCTGGATTCTGTAATTTGTGTTTCAAAAGGAAAGACTGCTGATCGCTGATATGGCTCTTGCTAATTGTGAATTCATGTTTGAAGAAACAAGGAATTATGTGAAACAAAGAAAAGCTTTTGGGAAGACGATTGCACACTTGCAGGTGAGTTTGAACTGGGAGACTTGTGTGTAGATCGCACCGTGCATTTGCTTTACATCTGTGTGTGTGAAATAGTGAGCAAATGAAAATCACTGGGCTGTTTTCAAAGGACTATTTTACAGGTTTCACTGTTGGACTGTGGCTGTTTTTTGCCTTCATGCTCATCATTTATTTTTGAAAAACAAAAATAATAAAAAAAACCCCCAAACCACAAAAGCCTTTATGTATTTTACAATTCAGTTAGATACCTCCCAGCAGTGCCGCTTTTGGAAGCGAAATATGCAAGCAGTAACTATACTGGCTTCTTGCTGCTGCTGCAGAAAAATTACCTTGTTGCTCATAGGCTTGTGTTTTATTGTCAGAGATCCTAATCACAGGGTCTGTCACACCTGCATGTATTTCGGTATCTGCCTGGAATCCTACGGACTGCAGAAGAGCTTGGTGCATGTGCAGGTACTGCATTTCTCTGCACATAATTGATTGCAGAAAAATGAAGTTTGAGGCTGATGCTGGTGGGAGCTCCCAGGCAGTGACCTTGCTGCCTGAGTCCCTGCAGAAGTGTTTGTATTCAGCTTTATGGGTGTTGGAATGAGATTCCTCAGCTACCATCTAGCTGGGTATTTAAGTGTCTGCATATAAAACTATTGGGTCATTCTCTGTGAGCGTATCTCACTCTTGACAGTGGCAGTTAATTGTGTTTTGAGACGTTTATGCCTACGCTCTTTAGTTGCAGTCATAAAACAGATGTTGCTTTCTGCAGTATTGCAATGTTACAATTTTCCTGAAAACCACATTAGCTGTAGGGCTGAAGCAGACCAAGCTCCTGGATGTTTGGTTTATGGGACAGAAGTGACTCATGGGTCAGAGGATGTTGGCTGCCATTTTTTTTTTTAATATACTTCTGAAATAATTAAAAAAAAAATCAATTTCAAAGTCTTGAAACTTCCTTTGTCAAAATAAAATTTTTAGTTGCTGTGAATAGCAGCAGAACTGGTGACTTTAGAGGCTGGAATGCTAGGTATCTTTCAGGAAATCATGATCTTCATCTGCTTTTAAAGTTAACATTCAGAAATCCATGATTCCAGATGGAACTTTGTATGTGCAATGTGCAATTTTAACAAAAGAAATACATTTTACATATTTTTTCATGTAGGTAAGGGATGCTTCCTAATTGTAGTAGTTCACTGTGCGGAGACCACCAAAATAATCTTTTCTAGGCTAACCCACTGCCAACCACCAGGTGGCCAATAAACTTCATGAAGTATATTATTTTTGCCAAAATAATCCATTCTTGCCTACCTCTTGGGTTTCCTTTTTGTTACTGATTACTATAATGTGCATATAATCAAAAATCCTTTCTGATTAGAACTCTGCCTTGCCTAATTCATTTAGTCATGCCACAGGATGGTGTTTGAAATAAAATCTTTTCTTTGTAATAATAGTAGACTGGTCAATTGCATTTATTGTCAAGAGAAGCAGGAAGACTTTGTATATACAGTGTTAGAACTGTGAGATCAGAAAAAACTTTTGTTTCTGGGTGGTGTTTTTATCCCCTCCCTACCAGAATTACAAGACAAGTTAAACACTTGCCTGGTCTGGTTTTATGTGACCTTAGCAGTGGATTTTACCTCTTCTATCTAGAAACTTTTCCCATGTGATGGAACTCAGTGTTGAAAAACTTTCTGATACTTAGTTTAAAGTTTTCAAATTATCACTTGAAATCTGAAGAACTGAATGCATAGAAAAATGCATCTGGTAAGTGAGGAAATGTTACTAATAACTGGGGAAATTGGTGGTTCTAGGGAGTGAAAGGATATTTCCCTGCAAGGGGGAGCAGAGTGACAGAGCACCCAGTGCCTCCTACTCTGCGCTCTCTAGGAATTTGTTTTCAGGTCCTTAGGGTTTTTCTCTTTAAGGTCATGTTTTGAGTTGGTTTGAGAAGTAAAGGGCTGTAATCTTCTGTAATAAGATTGGTAAGGATATAATCATATGGAAAGTAAGTTGTCTTCTGATACACAGAGGCAAAGTTGTTTGAAATGATGATTTCTAACAGAAATCCTTTTAGAAAATGCTCCATTTTCAACTTCAAATGTCACTTAAAAACTGTGCTACTCCTACTTTTTCTTTCCTCTGCCTCCTCTATCCACTTCCAAAATAAGACGGTACAGCACAAGTTGGCAGAAATGAAAACACAGATTTGCGTGGGACGAGCTTTTATGGACAACTGTTTGCAGCTGCATGCAGATAAACGTCTGGACTCCTCCACAGCTTCTATGGCAAAGTATTGGTATGTGGTTAAAGTAATTTGGAAGTGTTACTTGCATGATCTTGACAGGAGTCTAAAGATAAAAACACTGAACTATTCAGATCTAATGAAAAGCTAAAATGACTCTCTGATTAATAACAGTATTATCAGCTTATAATAGAGACCACTAGCTTTAACTTCAATCGTGTAGTCAACAAAAATCTTAGTTACATTGAAAACTGGTGTTGGTTAAACAGATCAATTTCAAAATAATAGCACACTTTTAAAACAGGCTTCCATTAATAACAAATAAGGACTCAGCTGTAGCTTCAAGTAAAAGTGAGTACTTCATTGGTATTTAGACAAACATTTACATTTTGCTGTAGCAAATTGCTGGGTGGTTTTTTTGCTTTTTTTCTTTGTTTTTTTAATGAGGGAGTGTTTGGTTTTTTTAAAAGCATAGGTTTGTCTGAGGCTGGTAAAGATACTTTTTAGTTAATGTTACTTAGCAATGACTGTTTTGCTCAGCCAGTTTTTGAAGCTATCTGGTTTTGGGCAGAAACAGTCGGCTACAGCTATTGCTGTAACTGAGACTAAACAGTACTTTCCTTTATTGGCCAGAACTCCTCCTCTTTCCCCCTACTTGGTGCTGTTATCTGTTAGCTTAGGCTTAACCAGAGAAAGCTGGATGAGTAGAAGCATCTAATGAATTTGTATAGTTTTATTTTGCTTGCCAAGGTGGGAGAGAAGATCACATCAGACATGAAAAAATAATTTTATGGAAGATGCACAGATTTTTCAGATTCTAGACTTTAAAAAATAAGTATAGAGGAAATGAGCAGAGAATACTAAGGGAATGCAGAGAGAATATTTACAATGGAAGGAAGGATTTTGATTGAGTGCTATTCCTGGCACTGATTACCTAGAGGTACCAGGTACATAAGCAGAGGCATTCAGTTTCAAGGAGGAGGAAACAACTAGTGCCAACTCAGATATGTAGACTTAGTGCCTCAGCAAATTTCCCCAAGTGAGGCATTTGAAACTTCCCCACCTTCCACAACTTGTTTATTTCCCCTTTCCCTAATGGAGTTCCTGTGACTGCCTCCATAAAACTACCTTAGATGATATAGAAAATGCTTCAATGTCGGGCTGCTTTATTCCCTAATGTTTCCAGGAGACTATCTCCAGTTAATTTTACTTCAAACCTTTTGTATAGTCAATGATTTGAGTTAGGGCTTTGAAGGATTTTAAAACGTAGTTTGTGGATCTCTTTCCTAATATGTGATGAAAGATCTGTAGGTTTTATTTTGCGGTGACAGGTTGTATTATATACCTAAATTAATTTGAAAATATATTTAGGAAAGACAGTTGCAGAAACTCACCACTGCAGACTTAAAGTTGGTATAATAAACTGTAAGGATTTAACTGGATGAGGGGATGGATGGTTTTGAGAAAAGGAGAGGGGTGATTTGGAGAAAAGGTCTCTTACATTCATGCATGAGAAGCAATTGACTTGAGTCATCATTTTCTTTACTTCTGTTGCCACTCAGAAAGTTGTACGCTTAGAAAGTGAAGGGGTTTTTTCCATGTCTTTTAACTTTAGCTTGAACTTCCAGTGCAGTTAAAATCTTGTTTTACAGTTAAATCCATATTTTGCCGTGAGCAATTCTGTTTAAGAATGACAGTATTTCTTAGAATTTAAAACTATAAAGTCTATTGAGGAAAATAAATTATCCCCAAGTGATGGATATACTCAAAGATCATCCTGGTGTGTTGCTAGGGTGTGTGGGACAAGCCTGGGATGCTGTTAATTTTTAACAAAGCTAAAGGATTTGGTCAGAAAAGACACTATATCAACCTGCTTTAAAAAAGAAGTCTCTTGGCCTGTGAGAAAGGTAAACAAGCTTGTCTGTTTTGAAAGCTTTCCTACTCTGAAAGCTCCTCCATAAGGAGAACAAATCTTTAATCCATTGAATTGAACAGTATTTATTTCTTACCAATTATGAGGCAAGAAAAAAGTCCTTTGGGGTATAAAGTATCTTAATGGCCAGCATTTAAGATCAGTTATATAGAATAAAAAGTTTGGTTAGATTTTTGTCTTGCTAATTTATCTGTATCTCTGGTAATGTTTCCCAGCATAACATCCTTCTAAAAACAGATTTCTTTTTGGCCTTTGAAGGTGTTCTGATCTCCAAAACAGCATAGCTACTCAGTGTGTACAACTGCACGGAGGATGGGGGTACATGTGGGAGTATCAAATTGCAAAGTAAGTGTAACATTTCAGACTTCAATGATGAAAGATTACCAGCAAAGTAAAATGAGGCACTGCCTTTACGTGTACTTGTCAGTTGTTTTGTGTTAGTACTGATTTACTGTTCTTTTTCTCATCATGTTTATTGAAGGGCAATCTACTGTACAGATGTCTGCAGGAAGACTTTGTTTTGATTCTCCAAATAATTCATAAGCTGTTGATCAATTATTATCTATTATTATCTATTTTTTAACAAAATAGAAGTTTCTTTTCTAGAAGAAAATGTTAATTGAAAAACCAGAGAAGCAACTTAAAAATAAAAACCAGGAGAGCTAGTTTGTATGTTTTATCTGAAGTTAAATGCATATGTTCAAAGGAAAGAAAATATGTTGGTCAGCCTAAATCTTGTGTAATACCACAAAATAACAAATTGCCTAGTCAAGAACATGACTGGCTACATTGAGCTTTTTTTACACCTTTTTAAATGAAAAACCTGAGAGATATGTATATATAGAAAGAAGAATATGCCATTCCCAATTTTTGGCTTACTTTATGAATTAAGGGACATTAGTGGAGTTATTATTTTATATATTTCCTTGTGTATTATCTGTGAAGATATTTCCTCTTGTGTACATGCCATTTGCCATACTATGTGGAGTTTATGGTGCTGTCTTTATTTAAAAACAAAAAAGAGGGGGTAATCTGATAGTAGAAATAGCAAAACCAGGACTGCTGTACAGTTGTCATAAGCAGGTAAGTTAAACTAATCTTTTTAACTGAATAGGTTTAGATTTTTTTTTTTAATTCTAAATACATTAAGAGTACGAAATGTTGCTCTAAAATAACTTTTTCCTGCGTGTTTTTAATGTGTGTAATTTGTGAGTGTTCTGTACCCTATCTTACTAAATAGGGAGGCCAGCAAGCCCTGTTCATGGTGTCCTCGAGCCCCTGCTTATTTGTGTGTGCAGTAATTGTCCATACAGGGTTTTATTATCCCTGTGGTTCAGCAACATGCATGTTTCCAGAGAATGCTGCGTTGCTCCTGGGCTGCGCTCTGTATAATGAAGCAGAATTAAGATGGAAAAATACACTGTCATTGTCCTGTGTGCTGTCACCAGCTGTGCATATACTGGGGCCGGTTCCAGCACAAGGATGGAATTGGCTTGGCTACAGGCAGCTTTTCGGCTGCTGGCCCAAATGGAGCTGGAGCTGGTGTCAGTAGAAGGCTGTAGACAGCTGATGTGAAACCAGTTGGCACTTTCTTTTCCTCCCAAGGTGTTTGAGTCCCATGTCAAAGAAGGAACTGACAGCACCATTAGCGGTCCTCTGGACAGGATCAGACAGGCCAGGGCAGTAGAGCAAATTACCACGATAACTATCAGTTTGGCTCTGCAGGAGTTGTTTTTTCACAAGGAGGCACCTGGGTCTTGCAGTTCATGCAGGTGTGCTGTTCGGCAGGATGTGAGTGGTGTGTGCATGGGGGCTTTGGTGTCCGGAGTTGAGTTAATGCTCAGGTGACATTAAGAAAGGAGGGAACAAGAATTGGGGGGCAGAAAGTGGTTGAGAGTCTGGTTTTATAGAACTTTTATATTTTTAACTAGAGGGGATAGTGGAGGCTTTCCACTGTAAACAAAAAAACAAAGAAGAGATGCTGACCAGATTCCTAGTTTGGCACAGTACCTTGGAAAAGTGAAATATTTTAGGTAACTGAAACCTCTTTGAAAATGGGAATAGCATACTTGGAAAAGAGGGATCTTCAAAAATAAAACTTAATATCTTTTGCTTTTGGTTGAATGCCCATTCTGAGGAATTGTTCTTAATATTTCCTTTTTTTGTTTTTTTCCCCCCTCAGAGCTTTCGTGGATGCCCGTGTTCAGCCAATCTATGGTGGTACCAATGAAATAATGAAGGAGCTTATTGCTAGAGACATTGTCAGTGACAAGTAGGGCAGATGCTTACTACTTTGAAGAGTTTTCCAGAGTCCTTTTATATTAATATATGACATAAAATCAGACATCAGAATGTAAGTAAAATAGATGTGGTGTATCATACTATTTCAAGGAAGCGTCGCTATTTTAAAAAATGTTAGTAACAACAGTATGCTCATATGCAGGATATCTAATATTTAATGAACTTTCAATTTAAATATCTTTGGACAACACAGTAATTCTCTGGGTTCCAGAAGTTCTGGTAGTGAAAGGCAGTTTTTGTGTCTGGAACATCATGGGTAGCTCAATCTTCTGGGCTGGATGCCATCGTATTGAATCCAACTCTTGCTTTTCAGAATCGCAGCTCTTCTCCAGAGAAGCCATGTTCTTAACAAATAAACAAAAGTTAAATATTGATATAACTTTGGAATTGTATTTCCACTTGAGAAATATCACAGTGTCAAAGCAGAACTTTAAACTTTTCTGCTGTTCCTATCGCCTCCCTCACTGCTCAGCAGCCCCTCCGCAGTAGGGGAAGGGAACGGCTGACTGACCACTATGTTTACATATAACCCAGAATGCCTTATTTTAATTACTTTGTTCAAATAAATATAATAAAGCATTTCTATGCAATATCGGGGTTGTCTGCATTACTTTGAAGCCCCAGGGGGAACTGGGAGGCTCACTCCGGGCCCTTGTTCACCTCAGGGCTCTGAGGGGGAGTCTTGAGGAGAGGGGAGGTGATGCTGGTGAATATTTTCAGATGTTTCCAAGTGTTTATCCCTGACAAAAATGCTAAAAAAGGTTTTTGGTGTTTTTTTTTAACTGGGGGTTATATTTTCCCCGCCCCTGAGGGGCGCGCGGTACCGCTCCCCCCCTCACGGCCCTGCTCGGGAAAGGGGACGACGCCCCGCGCGCCGCCGGCCCCCTCAGGCCGCGCCCCGCGGAGG
>NW_010341440.1:0-1281 GCF_000700745.2 Antrostomus carolinensis
CCAACTAGATTCTGTGCCACTTATCACAACCCCCTGAGCTCTGCCAGGCAGCCAGTTCTTGATCCACCTCACCGTCCACTCATCAATCCCATACCTTCTAAGCTTTGCTACAAGGATGTTGTGGGAGACGGTATCAAAAGACTTACTGAAATCAAAGTAGACAACATCCACTGCTCTGCCCTCATCTACCCAGCTGGTGATGACATCATAGAAGGCTACCAGATTGGTCAAGCATGATTTCCCCTTAGTGAAACCATGTTGACTACTTCTGATAACCTTTTTTTCTTCCAGCTGCTTAGAGATGGTATCAGATTGAGCTGTTCCATCACCTTCCCAGGGATGGAGGTGAGGCTGACTGGCCTGATATTGTGGGAGAGTCTTTAAATTAACATGACTGGCTGAGTAAAACTGTGGCCTTTGTAATGATGTCAGTCACATTAATATGATAATGTTTTTTGTGACCTTCAGATCTATAAATATGTAATACAATTCATCAGTTTAACTTCTTTGTATGCCATTTTTTTTTACAGTGATTGAAGACAATCGTAAAAGACTTAAACAGAAAAGTTAGAGTCCTCTTAAGCGTACAGTTGCTATTCGTTTTCTGTCACAGATTATAGTTGAAGCTACACATCAGAACACGTTTATTAGCTTCTTTTAAGCCAGTTGCCAGTTTGAATGAACCATGGGCTGAATCCTTGAATCTGTTACTTCATGTAATGCTGAGTGCTAAAATAAGAGAAGGTAGTGTTTATTCCTGCAGGATGCTGAGTGCCCCAAGCTATACCATATCTGCAACTGTGACAGTGAAGTAATAACTGCCTCATCTGCAAAAGCCAGCAATATAAAAAGATATTTCTACCCTTTCTTCACTTGCAATTATAAAAAGATATTGCCATAGATAAGCTAAAGTAGAAACTTAAGAAAATTAGTTGTACTACAATAAATACCTGCCTACATAGTATGTTCTGGTTTAAACTCATTAAACTTTCTAAATTATTTAGTCTATTTTCTACATAGCATTAAAAAGAAAGATGTAAAAAAAAAATCTGTAAAATAATAAACCAGAATTATAATAGATAACTTTTGATGTATCATTAGTAACCTGGACAATTGTTACCATATGCTGGATCCTGCAAGACCCTTCTTTAAACTAGCAATTTCCATCTCAGATGCATGGACAGAGAACTCCTGTATTGTAAAATCCACATCTCTACATGACATTTTGTAGATGTCAGTGAGAGCAGAGCACAGAATGCTAGGGTACTGTGGGCTAGTGTG
>NW_010341441.1:0-20283 GCF_000700745.2 Antrostomus carolinensis
ATGCTGCCTTTAGCTTTGTAATAAACTCAAACTTAAGTGAAGCCAGAGGAAGACTTTGGCTGCGTACTGAGCCTCTGCAGGTAGAGTCTCATTTCCAGTTTGCTCTATAAACAGACTCTTTTCTTCCATTATTTAAAACTGCTCAGCTGCTTCTCTGCAAGAAAACAGCAAAGGCAATTAAATACAGCCTCGGTCATGTAAGTGGCTCTTGTCTCAAAGCTGGTTCATATTTGATGCTGTCCCACTTTTTCTTTTCTCAATCCCATAAAGGTCCTTTTCAGAGTTGAAGAAATTCCAATTAGTGAGCGCTGGAATTGGTGTGTGAGCAAAAAAAAGTACAGTCTATAGTGTACTGCTATAAAATTACATATAAATATTTACATACCCTTTAATGTCACCTCATGTTCAGCTAAGCTGTTGGGGGTTTTTTTGCAGCTTTTCTCTAATCTTAATTTGGCCATTTCAAGCATGACTAACATATTTTGAATAATTTTTAAACTTCCAACATCTCTGTAAAAACAGAGTACGTGAAGGTGCAGGTGGCTGAGCTGAGTTAAAAGGATTAATTTGCCGAGGAGACCTAGGACTTTCTGACTGTATTTCTGTGCTTGAGTTTCTTAATAAAGCCACCACGTTATCCTGAACTTAGGCTAACTCCATGGTTACGGTGGTGTCGATTAACCATAGTCACAGAGAAGAATTCAGCCTGAAGCAACCAATACAGGGATTTTTATTTTCTTCTCCTCCCCTCTTCTCCTTACCAAGCATGGACAAAGAGGCAGGTTGCTACATATTCTTGTTACACCTTATCTAAATATATTGATCAGTTCCTCCAGACTCTTATCTGTTTGCTCGGCAATGGCTCGGGTTCATTCACACCAGGATTGCAGGGGAGCTGAATGGATACGGCTGTGTGGAAGGTACCAGTGGGCTGGTTCAAGCTGGGTGACACTGTGCCTGGCTTCTCTTTTGTTTCTCCTGGCTGGTTGTTTGACATCCACCAGCCTCTCTGTTCATTAAGTCGGCGTGATGTATAGAAGGCAGCGAGTGTAATACGGGCAGTTAGGGCCACCTGGTCGATAAATATAATAAACTACTGCATCTCTTTTGGCACCACGTGCATCAGTGAAGTGCAAACTGGAAAATGTATGATAGCGAATGGAAATCTTAAACTGCTGTGAAGATACTAGCAGTTTCCAGAGTCACACTTGCTTCTCTTGCCCCCAGCCTTCTTAAGCCAAATCAAAGAACATTTTCAAAGGTGAGGTTCCTCCAGTAATGGAGAGATTAGGTTCATGTAGTATTATTTTTCATGCATAAGATATCTGGGTCTGCTAGTTTTTACACTGGGGTGACTTCATTGGAGTGGGTCGCACTGCCCCAAGGGTAGGCGAACCCGGCCATGCAGGATCAGGCTGGTGCACACAGTCGGCAGTATAGTTTCTGTGCCACTCACATCCCACGTGTGTGGCACAGGAGTTGTGCTGGAGAGTGCAGGAGAAGGGGGTCTCTTGTACTGCCAGTGGTCTTTTTACAGAGTAAGGGAGGAAGTTCATCCCCCAAGAGCCCCAACACCAGCTGACTGGAAACACCAGCTTTGTGCTTAGCACTGCCAGCTTGTGCCTTTACCTGAGCTGAGCTCTGCCAGTCCCAACTTCAGTGGTGTTACCTTGGGCAGGGACGTGGCGTGGACTCAAGTCAGAACCTGGGCCACACCATTTGTGCATGACTCGATCGTTCTGACTCATGGGTGCAACCCTGGACTCAGTGCTGATCAGCGAAGGCAATGCTTATGGCGTATGGGAACAGCCTTGTGTTGGCCAGTGAGTGTAATGTCTTTAGCAGACTTTACATCATGAAGCGGTTAACAAATTCTTTTGTACTGAAGGGCTGGATTCAATATAAATTTTCTGGGGCAAGTTACCATAGCCTGCCATACTGCAGTGCATCAGGCAGACCCTTTTTTTTCTCTTTTCATTTATTTTTTTCTTCCCCTTTTAATTTTAAATTGAGTGCAGCTGACTGCCTCCAATGCTGTTAACAATGGCACTTCTTTCCCTGGGACAATGTAACATTTAAACCAGATAAAAGCCCATGTGGGGCTAATAAAAGTTTGCCCCCATCCTCATTCCTGTAGGGCACGTTTCCCCATCATTAACATTTTAAGTAGCAGGCAACTATGAATATGAAAGTAATTGACTTTTACACACTATTAGTCATCAGTGGGTAACTCTGAATAGGCGTCACTGGAGGGATGTGCTGAATCTCAAAGAAACCTTGCGTGGCCCAGCAGCGGGGGAGCAACGTGGAGCTGCATGAGCTGCAGCCTCGGTGGGGACTGGGGACAAACAACTGTGGGAACCAGAGAGCTGGGCAAAGCAGTCCAGCTGCCCCAGTCCAAGAAAACTAGGAAAACGGGAAGGATCCACAAATGACACTCAGCATTTTGCCCAGTAGGACTCAGGTCCACTCCTTCTGGTGGCTAGTGGAATGAGGGTTCCCATTCCAAATTTTCTATCTGAATTGCCTGTGCAGCTTGGGTTGGGCGTCTAAATGAAATCCTCAGTGTTGTGTCCATATCAGTGAGAAGGAATATGACTTGTGTACCTTCCTGGATGGAGAGGTTGAATCCTCATTGAATCCTCACAAACAACATTATGATTTCCAGGGCACTATAAAAGCATTAGGTTTCATAAATGCGCTTTGAGGTGACTTCTCTCCTGAGCAGTTTCTGCACGGTATATTTGTGCTTTTGTACAATTCAGTCTAAATTCTCCTTCAGTCAGCAAACTGACTAGTTTTAAAATAGTGTGTGTGGCAGGGGTGTGTGTTTTGACTGTCCTCCGTGCAGAGCTCAATCCAGAACCAATCTATGACTGCAGTCTTCCTTTGCCTTCGCTGTTCTTTGCATTAGTCCCCATGTTGCTTTGTGTATCCATGCATCAGTGTGAGGGGGATTTTTTTTTTTTTCATTTCAAAAATGGTTTGAAAGCCTCAATGGGTGTTACGATATGAAGATGCTTCTGTTCCTTTCCCCTACCTCCTCCTGGTCTCTGTGTTGCTGGACAGCTCTTGGTTCCCCCACCAGCCATCGGTGGCTGTAGCTACCAGAGCTGCCTGGCTGTGTGGGCTGAGCCCCTGCCCTTCCCACCAAAAACTCACATTAGTAACAGGGGGTACGGACTGTTTTTATTTACAAATCTAGAAATATGATTGCTCCCCGACAATGTTTACCAATTATGTGTTCTAGCTGAAGCACAAATGAGTCATTTTTACATTGCTCATAGAAAATTAAAAAAAAAAATTAAACACCCACAAAATTTGCTTACTCTTCAGGTGTAGCCCCCGGAAGGGTGAGAACAGCTTCCGCCGTATTCTGGTTGGAAGGATCTCTCACGTGACTTTTGGAAAGTCAAACAGTCCCTACCAGTAATGTGCAAAAAATTAGGAGAAGGCCATGAGGTCAAATCCTGAAGATGGTTTAAAAAAAAAAAAAGCTAGAATGCAAAAAAGTGTACTTGACTTTGATAAGGCCTTTTCATGACATGTAGCCCGATGGTGCTCCATGGTGTTTGTAGAATTAAGCCAGTCTTTATCCACACAAGTATGAAGTTAGATCTTGCGATGCACTAGTGGCTATCTGCAGACAGATGGTCATTTAGTTCAGAACAACCTGTACCGGAGTATCCCAGAGGTGAATCTCAAAATACCCGTGTTGCTGTAGTGTGTCGCTCGCTCTCTTTCCATTTAATGCAAAATGACTTACGGGCTTTCAAGCCAAACACTGATCAATAAATTGAAGAGTGATTTACTGGTGCAGGATGGGACAAGATGTTGTTTTAGTGCAACAAACAGTAACTGTGTTTGGAGGTGAGTATTGCCAAGGGAGCCCAAGGCGGTGCTTGCTTACTAAATTGGGTAAAATGCAGGGATTTCACCAAATGCAAATGACAATGAACAATATGTATGACTCAATATATCCGCTATGCTTTCAATGTGCAGAGGGTGGTATAGATGACCTTTTACAGTGATGCTTTTCAAACCACATTGTTATGATTATCAAAGTGTTCATTTTAGAATACAATATTTGGACCCATTCCCATTAATATTCCGTGTATCGTTTGAAGGCTGTTTTCCCCACTGTTTATAAAGAAAGCATTTCCAGACAGCCCCTAGAGTGTCATACTTTTATTTCTATGTCTAACCAGGGAATGAAATTTGCTGTCAGTTCTCCGAGGCTTGATGCACACCTCTGGAATACTTTGAGTCACGTATGGAATTAGCTAAAATAAGTGTGATGGTGATTTTATGAGTCCTTCTTGTGTGCCAGAAATAGTCTTCGAGAAATGATCTCTGGGGGCGAGAAATATTCTCTGCTCTTTAGCCTCAGTTTCCTTCTATCTAAAAGCCGTCAGTGGCATCACTGACAGTGCAGAGCAGGTCCCAGCACAGCCACAGAGTGGCTCAGGTTTTGCAGTACTGTAAGAGAAAGAAAAATATCTGGCATAAAATTTGTAAATTTAACTGTAGAAAAGGAAAAAAAAAAATTAAATACTCACAGCACAGTGTCTCTAACATGGTCAGCCCAAGGCCCAAGCAGACTGGAACGAGGCCTCCGCAAGTCCGAAGAGAGGCAGTTTTGCTGGGATGCATTTCCTCCCCGTCCTCCATCAGCCAAGCCAACAGTTTAACAGGAAAAAAAAATAAAAAGGAAGCTGTACAGAGCAATTTGACTGCACAATGGTATTCATAACAAATAAATAGCCTGGGCCCTGCTCCTCATAGTGCAGGGACTCGGCTCGGTGCTCAGGGGCCAGTGGTGGCCACCAGCCTGGTCCCTGCAGCACTGCTCGTCCCTGAGCCATCACCCCTCTGGCCTGCAAGGGGTCTGGCCTGACCACAGTTAAACCATGAGCTGCACTGGTCAGATACCCCATGAGGTGAAGAGTTAAGTACCAAAAAATAGCAGAATCTTTTATCGGGTTGAGGATGCCTTATTTTGATGAGGGAGGTCAGACACAGACGTGGGAATTCCCCCAAGTTGGTTTATTTGCAGATTTGTTCAGACAGTTTCTTTTTCTTT
The DNA here is from genome assembly GCF_000700745.2 of Antrostomus carolinensis. NCBI lineage: Eukaryota > Metazoa > Chordata > Aves > Caprimulgiformes > Caprimulgidae > Antrostomus > Antrostomus carolinensis. Next base: position 5,084 of record NW_010341441.1, read on the forward strand.
TTTTTTCATTTTTCTTTTTTTTTTTTTTTTTTTTTTTCCTACAAATCAGCCTTTTTTTATAATAATCTCATCTTGAAACTTGAGAGGAAGGGAATGTATGGGTGAGTAGCTAATATCAGTGGGTTCTGGAAACTCCCTTTTTATGATCTCTCTCGTTTAGCAGTTGTACTGTTTTGATGCTTTCATTGTGTTAAAAAGTTATTTGACAATACTGCCAATAAAGTAATTTAATCTGTTCCAGTAAAATTAGCTTCAGCTCACAGTAAGTTTGAGAAAAGCACTACTAAATAATACCAATGTGCAGACAACAGGGCTTTCATCTAAACTATCATAGAGAAGAAAAGCATCAGAGATGTTGGAATTGGAGAAGGCAAAACTATTTTCTTTTTTCTTTACTGATTATACTCCTGGTTCAGATATTATTTTAAGAGTGTATATGTAGCATCTAGAGACATAGATGTAAACATGGGTTTAAAATTAATTTAAAAATATCTCTTTATACAAAGCAATATATTTACTGATTTAAATCATACCCATCTGGACATGTTTATCAAAATCAATCCTTGTCTACTATAAGCCATTTGCTGCCATTGCCACCCACTGGCCAGGGACAAATAACCATCCTGTTACTGACCCAGATCAACAAATATCCTGATTAAACAGACACATCTTGCTGCACATCCAATTGCTTCCTATATAGCATCTTGCCTTTAATACAAAATCTGACCAGCTTTGTACAAAATTTATTTACTGGTTTTATCTTAAAAACAAAAGTCATAGTCCAGGAGAGGTGCAGGGGGAAGGGAACATGTTTTGCAGACCATGAACTCTGATCTGGTAGTTTCATCCTTCTGTTGTCTCTTTAAATATACTATTTAAAAACCAAAGGATCTCATCCTTTTATGTTTCTGTAATACAAGACACGGTTTTGGCAATATATACTGAAATAATGAAATGGAATTACGGACTGTAGGGAGCCATTTTTCTCACATGGAGGTCAGCATAGATGGTAATACTTTGGATTAAGGATGAAATTACTGCAGGACTGTAATAACTAACCTTATTAATCTCTCCTCATTTTCTTAAGAGTATCACAAAAAAGAAGTATTACAGCAATCACAGCTTAACATTGAAACCCTTCTCTGCTTTAATCACAGTCCTTTATGTACTGTGATTTTTGTGTGTTACTTTGTACTAATAATACAAACATTTATTTTTATTAATCTTATCTGTTGTTGTTGCTGGTTTACCACTTTCCTTCACAAATTATTTTAGGGCCCAATATTTGGGCCTTTGAAACGAATTTTGAAAACTGATATAAAAATGATTTTTCTTAGAGGAGCTGCTCTTCACTTAGATACCCAGAAATAAAAGGTAAACCAGGCCTTAGAATTCCTCTTTCCTGTGCCTTTTGGTACCATACCAGGTGCATCCCACAAATGCTGAGATAGCCTTCTCTACAAATGGTTAATCAGAGGCAAAGAAAGGCAATAATGTTTTGTTCTCTGCACCATTAGTAAGGGGGAAGGAGGAGAAGGACTTAGCAGAACAACTGCATCTTTTGTTTTTAGGTTTTTCGGAACAATTCTGCCAGGCAGCGCGTTTTCCCTCTGTTTCATTTATCTTTGTTATTTTCCTGTCTAATTAAAATTCTACAATGCTGTCATGAAATTGTTGTCCGTTTAAGGTCACAAACAGCTTCTGTCCTAATGAAATATGAATTGCATTAGTTAATTGAATTGTGCAGTCATTGTGTGTTGTGAATGGACTGAGCACACTTATATTCCTAATATATACCAAGAATTTTATCAGTCTGGGGAATGTGTGGACACAGAAAATGCTGCTATCATTCTTTGTTTCACAATAGGGAGATTTAATTGCCAATAGACGGATAAGAAGTGTTTGTGAAGGACAAGAACTGTAAGATCTCACACAGGCATCTGCTAGCTGGGATGAGATTGGCTCTTCAGTGCTCTGGGGTCAGGTCACAGTCCCGAGCGGAAAGCTCAAATGAACCCATATTATGCACGGTGTCTCTGTGGTGTCTGTAAAGATAAGAAGAATCAAGGCAGAGTAACGAAACATCTGTGGCCTTCTGCTGCAGCAGGCTTTTTGTGTTAGTGAACCTCATAATCGAAAACCTCAGCGCATGGTCCAGACCATTCTCTTCCAGGATCTGTCTGGTCTCTGAGCAGATATTACCCTCATACCCCTGCTGAAACAACAAGCTTAGCTCTGGGGTCCTTTTCACAGATGGGAGATTTTTTTTTTTTCTCAACTGTGTGAAAGTTGGGTTTAGCACGTCAAAGACCTGACCAAAGTCAAATGAAAACAGGGGAACTCTTTCTGCCGACCTCAAGGCTGTGGATGAAACAAGTGCTTAAGGAAAGTGCAGGCTCTGTCATGCAGCCTTTACAATGTCCAAGGTGGATGTACTGCATCTGTAACCACTTGATGGTGGACTCTACTAATGAACCAGACTATTTTAGAAGATGGTCATTAGATGGGAAAACAGTAGCAGAATACTAAATTTAATTTTTTTACATGGGTCTTGATTTTTCACTTAGTTGTTCAGACCATTCAGTATTATACATACACACGTACTGATGTATATGTACACACATATATACTATACATATGAATATGATACTGCATGTACATATATCTCCAATGCTTAGCCTTTAGGATTTATTTACAGAGAAAAGTATGTTTGGATTCTGCATAATACCTATGTAAGATAATAGATCCAAATATAGCACCTTCCAGTTACTCTTTAACTTGACAGGTGTGGAGAGATATCTATTGTTCTGTCAAATAGTGCCTCCCTTAGCTTGGAATGATATTTCATTCAACAGTCGGCAGAAAGAAAAGATAAGCAGTGTTCAGGTTGAAAAGTAGTTGAGAAATTTCTTCTCGTTATCATTTTCCACTGAAAAATTGAGATATGCAAATGCAAATGGAAATCTTGCTTTTACTGCAGCAAACTAATGCAGGAATATAAAACCACTTAAGATAAACACAGCTAAAATTGACTTGCCATGATACACAGTTCCCAAAGGGAAATACAGTGACTCTTCCTACAAGAGTAAAAGGGAGAAGAGTATCTATCTTTAAGCTGAGCAGGCATGGACAACTTCTTTGTGGGGGACTTCCTAGCTCTGTGTGCATGCAGAGACACCTGTAATTTCCGACTGCAGGAGATCCTCCACAGCTGCTGTACCACTCACCTTCCAGGAACACTCCTCCACATGCCCCAGTCAAGTTCTTCATTACCACCATCCACAGATGATGCACTGAGATACAGAGATTAAACGAGGCATTCTTGCTCGGGTGTGTAGGCAAGGACTTTCCCTATACACTCAACAGAGTAGGGGAGAGGTTTCTCCAGAGGGCAACCTGGGGACAGCCACATTAGACTGCTGCTTCTCTGAAGAGTTTCTCTCTCTCTTGATCATTGTATTTACTGAAACTAAGGGGACTCGCCTCTGGGTGTAGTTGTTGCATTGCAGAAATGCTTCAAGCAGATGAGTTTCCTGCACTTGCCAATCCCTCTGAGACTTTCATACCTGTTAAATATTCTGACTGAGGAATTTCCCAGTTAGTGTCCATATCACTCAGTTACCTCCTCTCTCTTTTGCTTTGAATTTCCTGCATTTACCAGAGTACTGACAGCTCTAGCTGAGCTACTGTTGCCCACAAGAAAGGGTTTGGGAGGTGAGTAAGAAGGGGTGGGTGTCTGTGATGGTTCGGTGAGGTGTATCCTGAGAGAGTCACAGCAGTGGGCAAATGACTGAGAGCGAAAGTGGTGGGATGGGTCGTGAAGGGTGCTTGACAGTGGTTGGTTAGTGGTCTGAAAAGAGGTGAGTGAAAGTACTTGGGTTGGGGGGGGAGGGGAGTTTGGGAAGCACGGCTGACCGTGAGAAAGACACCACTGCATTACCCATGGCACACTACAGGCCTATATGCTGTATTCTCTTCCGTGAATGCAGTTTTACATGTCTTGATGTCATGAAAAATAATCACGTACTTCTATCTAAAAATATATAATATAGTGATATATAATTAAGGAGGGGAGGAAATGAAAGAGATTCAAGGAAAGTTGAAAAATAAAAATAAACCAAGGAGTCCTCTAGGGAGAGTAGAGAAGAAGCAAAGACCAATACAGCCTTGCAGACTTTAATGTGACTTTGTTGTCTTCTGCAGCGCCATGAGACAGTCTGGGGCCTTGCTCCTGTGGGTGGCCCTCCACAAGGACACCTGTGCTCAGGCTGCCCCTCTGCCCCTGGGTCCAGCCACATGGTCCGATTCCCTTCTGAGGTTTGGTGGAGCCTTACCTGCCCCAGCACCACCAGATGTACCTCTGGTGGCCTCCTTCTTCCAGCAGCCACCCTCCACCCTGCACGGTGCAGGGCCACCTCTCCACGTGGCAAAGGATGGTGGTCCTCAGAGCAGCCTGGGGGTGACTGCTCCCCTGCTGTTATTAATTCAATTAAAAACCCCACAATTAACTCTCACAGTTGTCTGTAGCTGGACAAAGGAGTGAAGGCAGGCATACATGAACAGTAGCATTTTTTACCCTGGCACAGGTTTAAATTCAGTGTTGTTACAAGGTTGTTTAGCTTCATTTTCAGTTAAACAAGGAACGTGGCTGTCTTTTTTTTTTAATACAGCCTCTTCCCTTTATGTTACTGTCATTATATATTTAATTACTATTCCTTCCATTTGGATAAAGCACGTGGACAAAACCAAATTTTTATTCTGTTTACTTTTTAGTTTTCAGTATATAATTTATGAAAATATTCTTTACAAAATTAAAGAACTTGCCCATTTTAAAAGTCTGCCTTGAACTTCTTTTCTTAACCTTTTATCACGACTAGCATTTAACTTCCAGCAATTTTTAAAATACTAAATAGTCACATTAGCTTTTCAGATAAAAAGACATACTATATTTTTTCTTAAGTTAAAGGTACTATGTTACTCATTTTAAAACATTTCTATACAAATCTCTTTTTAGGGATCCATGAGTTTTGTCACAAAGTCTTTTTTAGTTAGATGAACACTAAAAAGTTTAGAAAAAAATCACTGAAGGACACAAAACTCCCTTGCTCAGCTAATACACAAGTATTAAAAATTGCCCTTCTTCACCAAAATCATGAGCCATCCAGCACAGACTGTGCCTGTGCTCAGCACAACTTGCTTCAGATGAAGGCGAAGAAATGCCACAAGAGGCAGATACAGGGTAATCTCTTCTCTCTCCCATCCTTCCCCTTGTCCTAAATAGTTCCCATGAAGACCTCACACTAATCCCAATAATTCAGAGGTTGATTTAACCCTTCAAGCATAAGGCTTTCAATATTATTATTGCCACCACCACTATTATTATTACTATTTTTACTACTACTACTATTAGTACTACTGTTATTTCAGAATAGCTGTTAACAGCTTTTGTTGACTACAGAAATAATTATTCTTTGAAGCTTGCTCAAGTCACTTCCAGCATCCTGTAGCAATCATCTAATTTAAATAATAAAATGCTCTAATTGTGGATGCTATGCAAAAGTACATCCTCTTACCAGCTGTGAATTTCCTGTCATTCTTCATGCAATTGAAATCCCTCTGTTTCTTGCATGGTGAGGACTGGGAGTGCTGAATTTCCATACCTAATTCTCTCTCCCTGTCACTCATTCTTCAATGGACTCCTTGTTCAGTTGGTTGATTACTTACTATTATGGCTAGTTCCAGTGGCCTCCTGATTGAAAAGTTTTTTCTGTGCTTATAGTCTCACTGCTCCACTCTGATCCCTGTCAAATAAATAGTGCAGAAGACTCAAACACAATTTTCAGAAAAGATTTTTTTAAATCCCAACAATTTTAATTAAATTATTATCAATGCAATTATTACTAATGCATCATATTAAAATTTCGGAAATGGGATCAGGAATTTAATTTTCCCCAGCCCCTCATTCCAGCTGTAGCTTTGTAATGTATTACTTGACCCATGACTTCAAATGTTTGGCACCTACCTAATTTCAGACAACCAAGGCAGGAGGTCCCTGCTGTGATACTCAGTCTATTCATTTAGATGCCTACTCATGTGTTTAGGAATCTAACTTGAAAGCATTTATTATTATTTTTTTTAAGTTTTAGGGAAATGGGATACACAATTGTGAGAATGAGAAAGAACTCCCTTGAGCCATACAGTACTGACAGTTATTTGCCCACCATTTTACTAAAACATAAGCAAGTAGTTAAAAAGATAGTAACTCTTACTTTGAGTAGGGAACTGGTGAAGATATCTTGCCTTCTGTTAAGGACCCTTGATCTTACGGAACTTCTGCTTCTTTACTTTCAAATATTCAGAACTCCCACAAATGTCTGTGAGAAACTGAGGAAGCTCAGAAGCTGAAAAGTCATCTGGGAGGGGAAGGGTGGCTCCTGGGCACAACCTGGCCAAAGCTTGGTTTTAAGAAGCCAGCCTCCTGATGGAAGAGGAGCTCAGCTACAGAGCAGAGGGTCATATCACCCTTCTCTGGCAGAAAATGAGATTCTTTGCAACTGAAGATGGCTTTTGCCACCGGTGAGAATGAGACTGGCAAGACAAATGCCCTCAGTTGTCCCCGGCAATGCAGTTGTGAGGAACATGAACTCAGCAAGCTTCTTAATTTCAGCCAAAACAATGGGTATCATGAGACACTGGATGAGCTTTTCTTACCAGTAAGTAAGAGAGACTGGGAACGAACATCACTTGGCTAGATAGAAAACTCTGGGTCCAAGACAAGGCTAATGGCTTTGACTCAGTTGTTCCCAGTTTCATATGCAAGCCTGATGAGGCAGTGAGATCTATGCCAGTTCTGAGTGTGGCCAGAAAAGACTGTGTAAGAAGGCGTTTTAGTCTGCTAGACAGAGAGTGAAGAAACCTTCTGGGGAAAGGAGAGCCTAGAAAATGGAGAGGATCAGAACAGAAGTAGGTTCCGTAAATAAGCCAGAAGTTATGAGGATCTGGGGAACATATTAGTCAGATATGTCTATTAAAGACATCTGTATATATGGCAGCGTCTTGTGAATTCAGAGACCATGATGCCAATTACGACCATCAGAGAGTTGTAATTTTGGGAAATGCATAAAAGGGAATTCAGTAAAACTGGGACGGTATCAGAAAAAGGAGTTGAATAAGCGTTAAGTATTTAGACAAATGTAACAAGCTTAAAAGCAAAACAACAATCAGAGTATTTTGGATTATTTCAATAATAACGGGCAGAAATGTAGTGGAACAACATCATTATCTGCCTACAAACTGTTCAGGAAAGAAAGACTGGGCCACAGAGGCAAAGGAGATACTTCTGTATAGAAGGATAACATGTACATTATTTAGCTGAACTTTAAGTGGGGCAGACTATGAAACTGAATCTCTAAAGACAAATAAATAAATGCTAAACTAGAAATTCCAAAGCATTTTAATAACTTCTGGAAAGTAAAGACATTAGCAGGTCTTTGTTGCTAATATCTAGCTTAAGGAAATTGAGTGAGCAATGTTGAACTAAAAAGAACTGCTAAGAAAATTGTGGTAATAGAGACTTCAACTACTCGCCTATGCTTGTCCAAATAGATCAGGAGGCACACAGATTAGAAAGAGATGTCTTGACACCTTATGTGACAGCATCTGAGAAAAGTGACACACAAAAGTCAGAAACTAGTCTCAACTTGGGTATCAATTGCAAACTGATTGAAGCTGACACACTAAGTCTTAACATCTAGGTGAACCACAAGGCTAATTTAGTATAGTAGCTCCTATGTTCATGGATCGTAACTTTCATCTCTTTGAAGTGATGCTATTTGTTTTCTTGAAAAACTGTGACATAAGTAGGGATTTTTGCATCTAAGAAATTCAACAAAGAGCAATTTTATCTTTCTTCTCCTAAATCTACCCTTAAAAATTGGCCAGAGGAGAAGTAGTAAACACAGCTTTATGAGCTGTTCCTCCTCCCGGGAGCCTGAAAGCCTTCAGAGAGCTTTTCATATGGCTCAGCAGCTACCAGCTTCTTGATAAAACACACAGATGCGCTGGACCTTCCACATATTAGGATTCACTGAGCAGTGCTGAACTACAGCCATCCAGTGCCCAGGTATTCCCGCTTTCTGAGCACGGTTTTACATTGGCTTCCCAGCAAACCAGACACAACCAGTGCTTATACCAAGCCTTGTTTCAAACACTCCTACCCAATCCTGCTTGCTTCTAGAGGAACACCACCTCAGCCTAGGTTTATTTGAGTCACAGAACAGCTATTGGAGTCTCACTGAGTATGAGGCAGGGCTAGTCTTCGCTGCAAGCTACCACTGTGTCACAACACAACCTTGAAGAGTCCCCTTGGCACAGTGCCCTCGGTGACTTGGCAATTCCATCCACCTAGGCTGCACTCAGCATTATGGCAGCCAACGGCAGTTAAAACCTGCTGGGACCACAGCTCAAGCATGATTAGCTGGCACGATGACAATCATGTGTTTGCCTCTGCTAACTTCAACTCTGTAGACAGGAATAAGCAATATACCAGCAAGGAAAGGGGTAACTTGTGTATGCACAAAAGCTTTGCAGAAACTGTACAAGGTAGTACTGGATGCGTGAAAATGAATAGTGAAAACAGAGGTAATGAGTGAAAGAAGGTTACACAAGCATAGAAAGAAGGAATCACACAAGGAACAGCTGAAGAAACACTCAGAGAAGGAAAGAGAGTATGTGAACAAAGCATGCAAAAAAGCCCCAAAGAAACAAAAAAAACCCCAATGAATTAAAGAGGTGCAAGTTAAAAAGTACAATTTGGGAGTGGACAAAGATCATAGAATCATAGAATGGTTAGGATTGGAAGGGACCTTAAAGATCATCTAGTTCCAATCCCCCTGCCGTCAGCAGGGGCACCTTCCACTAGATCAGGTTGCTCAAAGCCTCATCCAGCCTGGCCTTAAACACTTCCAGGGAGGGGGCATCCACAACTTCCTTGGGCAACCTGTGAAGAACTTCTTCCTAATATCTAATCTAAACCTCCCCTCTTTCAGTTTAAACCCGTTTCCCCTTGTCTTGTCATTAGTTGCCCTTATGAAAAGTCCCTCCCCAGCTTTCTTGTAGGCCCCCTTCAGGTACTGGAAGGCTGCTATAAGATCTCCCTGGAGCCTTCTCTTTTTCAGGCTGAACAGCCCCAACTCTTTCAGCCTGTCTTCATAGGAGAGGTGCTCCAGCCCTCGGATCATCCTGGTGGCCCTTCTCTGGACTTGTTCCAACTTTAATCTTGAAACTTTAATCCTTGTGCTTCTACAAAGTTTTCTCCCTTCAAGTCAAAGTATTAAATAGGCTCAAGAAGTAAATAAGAAATAAAAACCAGAAACCCCGTGGGGAACATTTAAATTAAGTTTTCAAATAGTAAAATCAATTTAATGCTGTGATCACAGGCTCAGTTCAGTTTGTTCCCCTGCCCCCCCCCAACTCTATGGCTAAAGCTATGGGAATAAATACCCCAAAAAAGGAAAGGCCTTTGGTTTTCTTTTAGTTTCTCGATGCTTGTGTAGCTCTAGATTGCTTTGGTTGGGTTTTTTGTTTATTTGTTTGGTTGGGTTTTTTTAACTGCTCTCATTATAGACATACAGGAGCTTTTACACAGATTTGTAAAAGTCAAGCACATAACCCAAAACATTGGCCTGCAAATTTCCCCCCATGTTTCATGCCTGGTTTGCACTCTACTGTACGCCTATGTTGGTTATGCATTTGACTTTTTTTTTTTTTAATGGATATAAATTATACTGGTGCAAACCTTTATGTAGACAAAATCTTGCTGATATAACTGTCTTCCACCAGCACAACATATTTCGGTTAATGAGTCAGAATACACTTTGATATCAGTATAAATGGTTCCTTCTGGGGGGAGGATTACTTTGTTACTGTTAAAGTGTAGATAAGTGCTGAACTTTTCTCTTCCCTTGCTTGGGCTTAAATCAATCAAACCCATATCTAGTATTTCTCATCCAGAAATAATACAGCTTCTTTTCATCACCTTTTTAACTGCCAGTCCCTTCTGTGTTCTTGCTTTGACTGTATGGTCATCAGAAAATCCTCTTGAAATCAGAAGCTCTGTTTCGAGAGACAGCAACCGCAGGATCAAACACCTCCAATCTTAAAAGAAAAAGGAAGAAAAGTGACTCAAATTTTGAAGCTAGCAAATGGTTTCTAGTTGGTTGAGACTCTTGTATTTAATACTGAGGAAGCACTGACTTTGCGGCCTCCAGTGGAGCATCTCCTAGACAGACAGACAGGCACACAACAAAATGAAGTCTTAATGCCGTGAGCTTCTTGAGAACGCTACAATAACGTTCTGGCAGACCGAGCTCCCTTGGCTCCTGTACTCACTGCAATTTGAACGTCTCTTTCAGTTTAGCGTGATGCTTGGCAAGTTTCCCAACCTTACATTATCTGGGAAAGGAAGACAAGAGAAGCTGGTACGTTCAGAGAGCCTTTGAAGAAGCTTCTTCACAGTTTGCTCATAGCAAAACAGTTGGCTGCATGTAGGAGAAGTGTCAGGACTGCAGCTCAGACTGCTAGCTTGAAAAGGGTTTAACTGAATTGCATCCAGGCACCAAGATGCTCAGATACTACAGCAATGTGTGTGGTATAAGAACCTAGATAGAAGAAGATTAGATAACAAATCAGACAGAATTTTGCATATGATTTCCTGGGTTTGTCTAAACTTATAGCAGCAACAGTTAATTATAGGAGGTTCTGAAGGCAGCTCCTGGGTGGGTTATGTCACTTACACATTAGATTCCAGCCAGAAATTGCCAGCTGAGAGTTACTCCTGTGGCAGGAGGCCCTGACTGATGCAAAGCTGATGCAAACCATCCTTGTGCCTTCCCATTCAGGGTAGAAACAGAAGATATCGGTGATGGAAGATCTGGAGGAGAAGCAGTGGGTTGACAGAAAGGGCAGAACTCCAATAAAAAGAGCATCAAGATGGGCACAGGTCATCACCCAAAGAGAGACAGATATAGGAGGTGGTCGCATGCAGGAGTTGTGTGTGTTCATCCCTTAGATGATTGCTGTACCCACTTCCAGAGCTAGTCCCTCTCCTACCACACGTGAATCCCTCAGGTCTTGTAATCACTTTCTCTGGCTCTTAAGCAAGGGTAACTCTTTAATTGCAGTGTAATGCTTTAATGAAGTTCTTGAGGCCACTCTGAAGTGACTGGGCAAGAGAAACTGACCTTTCAGCAGCAGCTGCCAGCGCAAGAGTCACTGCTCATGTTCCTCTATGTGAGTGCCCCAGGGCACATCTACAAGACACAGCACAGCCATACTTGAGCTGCCTCTGAACAGTGGTTGCACTAGTTTCACAGGAGGCATAGTTAGCCCACGTGGAGTACTGTTCTAATATACCTATAGCGCCTGAACCCCTGTACCTGCCCCTGAGTTGGCTTGTTCAGTGCTCTCTCCCTCTCCCTAGAACTGCACTCTGCTGCATGGACCCACCTGCGCTTGGAAGTATTAACAAAAAAAAAAGTAAATGGCTAGGTGTAGGACCTTGTATTAATTTGGTCTGCAGTTTCTGATCTGTGGGGTCTTATTTCTTTCAGAAAGTGGGAAAGCTTTCAAGCACTGAGTTCATAGGTAATGCATTTATTTTTTTTCTTGGCTGATGTTCCCAATTTTGTTTTTTATTCTTTCTTTTGAGTATCTGAAATTTCGCATGAAATTTCTACTCACTTGGAAACACCAACATTTGAAGTAATTACTAATCTTTCCTGCCGAAGTTAATGGCCTTCTCCTTCCTTGTGCTGTTAGTTCAAGGTCACAATGATAGATTTAAATCCTTCATGAATTTTCATCTGACTTGCTGTCCACAGAAATTGTTCATTAAAAGATCCAATTTCCATTGGCATTCTCTCTTTCAAAGGATGTCAACAGGAAATATAAATGCTCAGCCCTTTGTGAATGATCTGCAAGGACATGCAGGCTTATGAAAAAAAAAAAAGCAGCAGTTAACCAAATCCTTTAGTTTCTGTTTTGAATGACTGGCCAAAGGAATGCAGGCTAAGCTGTATTTCAGCTGTTCCCAGGGATATGTATGTGTAATTTGTTGATAGTGGTAGGTACTTCAGGCTCCAGTGACAGCTATGTGACCACTCTGATGATCGTTGTCCTGTAGCAGAACCAGCCCCTGCCTCCTCTCAGGAACACCAGGCATGAAAGAAAACAAAGAGAGATTTGTTTTTTCAAAGGACTAGCACTCGTACCTCCTGCTCTTTACCGAAAAAGAACGATCCCAGGTCACCTCAGCTCTCACCCTACACTCCCAGCAATCATTAAGTTGTAAGGAACGGCATGACTTGCTCCAGCTATTGATGTGAATGTCTGATAGATGGGAGAGCTGAGCCTTCTGCCTTACAGGACCCAGAGAGGATCTGATTGATAGGAGCAAAACTCAATACTTCGAACACCAGCTTACTTAATTGGGAACTACGCATCACCACCAAAAGGAAAGATAAGCCCACCACAGCCTTAAAGTTTCAACCTTATGTTTTTTAAAATCTTACCAGTGTCCAAGGTATATGTCTTTCACAGTAAAAATTACTTGGAGTGCACTGTGAATGCACAGACACAGATGAGTGCTGAACATCTGGTTAAAATAAATTACAGTCTTATTTTGCAAATAAAAGTTCCTAGGGTCTACATGACAAAGTCTGGCCAGCATAACTATCTCATGGGGAAAAAATCACATCCCTAGCCTACAAAGATAACTATTTTGGCATGATTCCCTTCCCCACTATGTAGATTTACACCAAATAGAGGAGTCCTTTTGCCAGTATAACTCACATTGTTTGGGAGGTACTTTAGCCATGCTGGCAGGCTCCTTCAACTGGTATAAGCCATGTCTCCATTGAGGGATTTGGCCAGAACAGTGACACCAGCAAAGCCCCTGAAGTCTAGAATAACCCTTTTTCTCCTGCTACTAGTCTCTAACATTTTTTTAGTTTTAAATCTTCCTGCTAAAAGGAAACACATGGAATTTGTGCCCTTTCTTTTATCAGCAAGACATTATTTCCTTTTTAGAGAGGAATTAAAGTATACATATGGGTAGGAGGTGTGTTGATTTCAAACATCCCAATAGTACTTGCTTTTGGATGGGAGGAGGATCCCACTTCTCCTGTAGGATGCCTCTTTTTTTCTTTTGGTATTGGTTTTGGAGATAGAGGGGTAGAGGTGATTTGCATTTTGTTAAGTCTTCATATGTCAGTTTTGCATGGTGGCATTTGAATAAATCTAATGGTCATAGTTAATAGATTACAACTGTGTATGGAAATGAATTTAAGAGCTGTTTTGAATAACAAAACAAAGTCCTTCAGTCTGTGGATTGTAGTCTCACACTGACTCTTCCTTGTTTTTTCATATGGTCCCTGTTAGCTCTTACCTGATAATGTTTGCCAAAAGACTTTCTGGATGAACCCAAAAATTCAAGATTTACCAGCCAACCTTAACGTATGAGCTCCCCTGTAGGGCAAGGCAACTCATAAAGCTATCTTGGCTTAAAAGTAGGATTCAGCTCATTATGGTCACAGACAGTTTTGACCTGTCCTATTTAGACAATTCCTTTTGCCTAAAGTCCCACCTGCCTCAGTCAACGCAGACTCTCCTCATTCCTTTCCCTGCTCCTTCACCCTCCATTTGTCTCGCAGGTCTTGTGCTTTTGCAGACATGGTGAACAGGACAGAAAGGACAAGGAGGAGTGGTGGGGAGGCACCCAGACCAAAACCAATCTCTTCCAAACAGATACAGACCAGGAGTTTCCCCTTATTTTAATTTCCCATTATCACTTGTCTGTGAAATGATGAAAACACGGAGGAAGCCACCAAGAGGCCTCCACTCTTGCGTGCACGATGTTGGGAGGGGAGAACTGGCAGCTTGCTCCATCAGGCTACCTGACTGCAAGACATGTCTGCCTCCCCTACAAGCTAACACTGGCACACAGTGCCTGGTGGAGTACAGCACCCAAGGGCTGACTTAGGAAATGGCAAGAGAAAGCAGTGATCAAAAACTCTGCATTGTCTCTGCCTCAAATAAGGCTTTTACAGGTGAGCAGAAATGGTTTGGGCTGCTAATGAGGTGTAGGCTGCCAAAGAAAACACACACGCAAATTCATATTTTCCAGGTGGCTGGTGGTAGAAGTGTAACTGTCCATTGAAGTCTACAGCATAAGCTTTTTTGCACTTATTCATTAAATTGCAGACTTATGGTGAGGTTAACTTGATCATAAGGTTAGCTGTGCTGTCTCATTACCCCTGTAAATCACTTGATTGTCACAAGACTTAGAAAAAAAACAAGAACCTGCTTCAAGTCACATGAGGAACGGGTGGCACTTCTGCAGAAGGTGCCAGTGGCTCTGCATGGCCTCTTGCCACAGGAGCACCAAGGCGGCTGCTCCAGCTCTGCATTACTCTTGCTCAAGGCCAAGTGGGAGTCAGTCAACCCAAAGGGATTTGGGTCAGAACTGAATATTGAGACAACAAACATGGGATGGAGTGTTTCCCTGAGGGGTGTTAATCCAAGTAGCAGAAGAATGCATGACTGGTCCCTCGTGGTTCAGCCAATGGGACAACCTGCTCAGACTGGTTCAATTTCACCCTTCTTGTTCACACTCTGCCTTTTCTGGCCACGGCCGCCCTGAGCCCGGCCCTCCTCACCGGTCTGACAGCCTTGCTGCTGTGCTTTCCCCTCTCTACCTCTGCTAATACCCACGCCTCGAGCCCTGCATGGCTGGACGTGCTTGTTGAAGAAAACTCTCCATCGTCTTGATGACGAATGCTGTGCCACAGCACTTTGAGCATTTCTACAAGCAGCCACTTTCACTTCCCATTTCTCAGGCAGTTACATGATTTAACTCTTTTGTGGTGGCCCAAGAGTAGCACAGGCAGCTGGAGCAGGCAGGGAACATAACTGGGAATGTGTTCACATTTCCCTCTACAACCAACATACCCCCTGCAGCCAGATCTTCAGATCTGGGCTTTTAAATTAGGGAGGCTATTTCCAGTTTAAGGGCACTCATATTGAAAGTAACATACAAGCAAGATGGAGAATTCTGACAAGATTTTGAGAGAAACCAGCCTGTGTTGTCATTCAGACCCGTTTTGTCGTTATATTCATTTTCATAGAATCATAGAATGGTTTGG
>NW_010341442.1:0-10758 GCF_000700745.2 Antrostomus carolinensis
ACCCAAACCATTCTATGATTCTGTGACTGTGGCTGCTCTGATAGTTAGATGAATTGTAAACTGTCTTATAAAACTGTCTGTTCTCCTGGAGTTAAATAAGAGCATACTTTTCAAACGTTTAAAAATAATTCTCCTCAATCCAGGATGTTTGCATAGTGGTTAAACACCTGTGAACCTCAGTTTCAGTCTTTTTGCAATATTTTTATGTTAAAAGACTTATAGAGAAGAGGAGAGAAATTGTCACCCTTTTCCCTTGGCTTTCATCCTCCTGTTAACAATACTGTATTTCCCACCTAACCTAGCAGGCACTGTGCGACGTCTTGGACTGTCGGTCTTAAGTTACTTGGGGCCCTCCATGGGTTGCCTGTCCTGGACTGTTGAAGCCAAACAGGAGGAACTGCTTTCTTCCCTTCAGTTTCAACAACAAGAAACGACAGTGCTGCTGGGGCTGCTGTTTGTGTCGTGTGGGGTGGAAGAGTAATTGCAAGCATTGCACATCATTACACTTGTAAAGCAAAAAGGCTCTGGGGGTTGTACAGGAATCAGGGAGCAGCTGGCCGGTTCCTGGATGGCAGTATTTTCATATCGCAGCATTGCTGATGTGCCTGACACCCTTGCCAGCCTTGCTCTCTAAAAACCAACCAAACACACCCGAGAGCGTACTTGCCGCTCAGATCACAGCAGACGGTGGGAAAGCAGAGCAGAGGAGTTGGCTGCCTTCCCGGGGTATCTGTTTAGTAGATAAAGAAGATGTTTTTAGGGCTGTCAGTTGGCTTCTTTCGCTTTTGTCTTTGAATCACCTCATGTTGCATTTTTAGAAGTGTTTATTGTGCTGCTTTGACAGCGAGGTGTGTTTGTGAGGGTTACAATCTAGGGGCTTTTGTTTTCACAACCGAGAGTGGGCTAGACAAAGATGGGCTGTCAGTCTGAACTTGGGATTTCTTGCTTTTGGCCAGCTCGAGTCATACCATAAACTCTATTTAAAGATTTTGTTTTTTGTATTTATTTTCCACATCCTTGACCCTGACTGGTGAGCTGGACATTTGTGTTTGCCTTGGCAAGCTCCAAACTGCTCATCTAGGGCAGGATGAAAACTCTTTTTTTTCCTTTTGTAAACAAACCGTTCCTTCACTATTTTCCATAAGGATTTACACCACCATTTTGCAACGCTTCTAGGAATAGAGAAAATCTTGCCATTCAGAGTTTTCATTTCACACAGCTTGTAGCACTGCATAGGAATGTTTCATTTTATATGAGTAATAGTTTTCTGGGGTTGGATTTGAAGAGCTTTTTTCAGAATGCTTTTGAATCCCAGAAATACTGCATTTTGCTGCAGAGGGGTTTATTAAAGCTACAGGTCAATATTCATTGGTGCCTGTCTAGAAAATGGGGTTGTTTGCATTTTTTATTTGTTTAACACTAACACAAGTGTCTGACAGTGCAACTCTGAAGGCTGCCCCGTTGTACTAGACACTGTGCACATGTCAAATATTCCTGTGTGCCCTGAAGAATTGACAGTCTAAATAAAAGTTCACATTCTGTATTTCTTTTGAATAGATATATTTTAGTGGTCAGGATGTAAAATGAGAAAACTTAGTGGGACACTAATGCCAACACACAAATTATTTTTTAGAACAAATGAACTGAATTGCATTTTCTGGAGGGGCAGAGGACTGATCCTGCTGCTTTTTTGTTAAGTTATTTGCAGTGGGGAACTCACAGTTTTGAGTGCTGTACACCATGGAAATGGCATTCTTGGTCTGGTAATAAAAAAAGACTTGTCACAGTATTCCAGTAGTGTTGCTGCTAATTCAGGCAAGTTTGAAATGCTCTAAGTCAGAGATTAAGTTTTATATAGTATGAAATTGATATTATGATATTATTAAATCCAACTCAAAGCTGAGTACCCGTGTTAGTCCTGATCCCAAACTAGTGCAAGCCCTGCCAAGTGGAAAGAGGATATTTGCCACAAGCTAAACCTCCAAAACAATAATAAAAAGTCTTTTAAGAGCACCCACATTTCTCTAGAAGAAAAAGCTTGTAGTATATCTTCAGAAAATGTTCTCCCCACCGCCCCCAATAGTTGTACATACAAGTCTCTGTATTTTTCCTCAGATCATGCGTTCTGCTCCCTGGTAACTGGTGTGAATTTGTAACACTTGCTGTAGTATGTTCACAAGGATACCAGATTCCTTGGTGTTCTGGGGAAATACTCACTTTTTCCCCTCCCAATCTACAGCTGCTTACTGAACATGGGCAAGTAGCAAAATAAAAGCACAATTATATTGTCCTGCAGAAAAAATTGTGTAGTTATTTAATTTCTTTAAACAATAGGAATGTACAAATGTCCGTATAACTTTTCGTCTTTATGCTGCTGTTTATGAGATTTAATATTTGGGTGCAAAATGAAGTCTTGGAGAACAATTCATTCTTCATGAATGTCTTGAAAATTTTCTGCAGAGTTTAGTAAAGTATGCTATTTATTAGAAGTTATTATCCAGATAAAGTATGTGCCGATGAGACAGCAAACCAAAACAAAATGTCTGGTTTTTGGTCTACAGCTTACTCTAAATTACAATAAAAATAGCAGATAACCAAACTGACAGTTCAGGAACAAATGCTGAAAAATATATATTAAAAAATACCCCTAAAATGACAAATAATGAATGGTGTGTAGGTTGTCAACAGAAGAGAAAAATACTGAATTTATGTAAAGCTCCCTTGGTGCCAGTCAACATTCCATAAATGTTACTTATTCTTCCTTTTAAACAGTAATACTAATTTTATAAAGGTGTATTAAAAACATATTTGAACTCCACAAACTAACATTACACTTCCTTTTTGTTGCAGATCTGGGACATGAGTGATGATGAAACAGTCTGAAAATCAGCTGAATAAGGTGGAAGATGACCTACTTTGGACAGCAGCGCTGCCTTTTATCTGTTATTTGACAAGTTAATTGCTTACCCATTCTGACTGCTACAAATACAAACAAATATAATCCACATTTTGACATTAATATCGTCACCTTAAAAGCAGTCTGTTACGGATATAACTCTCGGTATTTTCACTTTTATTATGTAAATAACTAAAGCAATGTGGTTATGTTTAAATCTCGTCTTCCTTTTTTTTTTTCTCTCCTTTTTTTTTTTTTTTTTTTTAGTTTCTAAATATGACTTACATATAAAATACTACTTAAGTAAACTTTGGTGTTTTATTTGTCCTAGTTTTTATTTTGCTTGTCAATGGACATGTCCAAGCAGCATGTTTAAATGTCTTTTTACATCTTTCTCAGATTTATGCCCCTTTAGTTGGAATTTATTGTTAAGATTGAGAACATTCTGCTATTGGGAGTTAAACTGCATCTTTAAAGGAGAGCAGTAGGTAAGAACCTACACCTACTGCCTATCCCACGTTGCTTGCTGTTTCAAAGTACATATTTATAGCACAATTGATTCCTTTTTCTTTGTTATAGTATGATTGTTCTTGCCTGTGTCAATGGAGCTGTTATTCTCTGTAAAGATCTCATCATTTCATGCTATGGAAAAAAAGTGGAAAAGGAAAGACCAAAGTATGTTGGTTTTTCATCATTAGACTCCCTGAAATTTAGAGAAGGCTCTGTTGCATACTGAAAGTTCCTTTTGGCAGAGGATCCTTGATTCAATCAAAACTCGCAGAGAAACACCTAAGAGAATAAGAAATTGTTCTCTAACTTTGCTGTTCTTAGATGCCATCATGCAGTGCTTTATAGGTGTTAAAAAAGATCAATTCTGATTTTCATTTTGGTTGGATTTTAAGTTTTTCAGTTTTTTCAGCATCAGGAATGACTTCAGAGATTATGGCTGGGCACAAACAGTGGTTTGAGAATCCTTGAGTTTAAAAGATAACTTGAGGAAAAATGGATTTGTAAGATATCAAAGTCCATTATTACAAAACTGAAAGTGAATCTATTGGTTTTTATCTTAGAATATATTTTAGAAGTATATTTGAAATCCCTTTTTATACCTTTATATTGTAGGGATTATGGGCTAACTCACTCAGAAAAAATGCAAATCCCTTTATCTACCAGTCTTTATTTTTCATGTTCATTATGAAAAGTAGTAGATCAATCAAATTATTTTAATTCCTTCCTTAACATAAGCTCTGAACTTTTGGTGTAGATAATTTCACAGCTTCTCTCTTATGCCACATCAGAAGAAATTCTGTCAGGTCAATTTGCCTAAAAACAAGGATACCTGCAATTCCCAGATTCCAATCATAAAAGAAGAAAAGAAGATTTATTGAAACATGCTGAGGTTTGCATCACGTGTCTAAAATAGCTATTATTTCTATTTCTTTTAACTGTGATATTTACATGTATGCGATTTCTTAAGTAGCCTTAAGGGAGTGTCTTGTTTAGCTCACTTCATTGTAATATAAAAATACATATTAATCAAATATATATTTTTTGAAAGCCTAGTAATCATAAGAAACTGATCTTTTGGTGGTCAGGTAATGAACAATAAGGTTGATAAAATGCCATGTCCATTTTAAAGCAGTTTGTTAATGCACATAATTAGTTATGAGCTCAAATGACTTCCATGTTGTTAACCATGCTGTAGTCCAACCGCAGTACCAGGGTAGTTTAAAAGGGAATGATTTGCATTTTTATCTTTTGGAGTTGCTGACTGTGGACTCTTAAAGTCTCTTGGCAGTTTTTGGTTATATAAAACTTAGAAACTAGAGATCTTCCTGAAATCTGATAAAGATTAATAATTATTTTAAATATTGGAAACTTTGCTTATCCTGTTAAAGTTACATTGTAGCTTTACATTGAAAGTATCTGTTTAACTGCAGAAGTGTAGAAGCTGCTGGGAAGGTTCAAAACTCAGGGTTAATATAATGTTTCCTTGCCTCTGTAATTTCAGTAACATACAGCTCTCTCAGGCTGAGCTGTTTCCTGTACATATGCTTCCCAGATGTCTCTGATGTTCAGAAACACTTCAGTTTGACTTGGAATAACTTCCGTTGTCTAACTATAATGTTGGTTTCTTTCTCCTTGCAGACCAGAATTGTTCTTATTTTGCTTTTACTCAATTTCTAGGCATTTACTGAGTGAGAAATCATGAGAATCCATTCACATGAATGCACATTCAAATACTATTAGCAGATAAACACATTTATTTACTGGTTTGTATGCACTTAATGGCAGGATTTCAGCATGGTCCTCAGCTCCAGTTATTGCTGTTCAATGGAAGAAGCTAAACTTTACCTTTCTTCATGAAGGAGGTAGGATTTAAATTTTATTTGTGCTGCTATGACCTCTTAGGCATCAGTGAAGAGCACAAACTCATAATTTCATTGTAGAAACCAGCAGCTACCATCACTTTTCAGGTATAAACCAAATCTGTTGGGAAGAGAGAATGAACAGCCTCAGAGGAACCTACTCATCTTGCTGGTGAATCTAACAGAAATGTAATGGCATTAGTATGGCAGTGAGTGGGACCATATCTGAGAGGAGGCAACTATGGCACCTACATATCACATCCGGGGAGTCATCTGTAATGATAGAAGTTCACAGATCGTAATGGAGAGCTATTGACATAATTTTTGTTCCTGAGTATTATAGAAACTCATGGATTGATAGCCTCTACTTTGTTTTCACACTTCTACTGACCAGAATTTGTCTTTGGTGTCACCCCTTCAGTGTGTTTACTGGCTGAAATCTAGAATTTGTTACAGAGTAGTACCATGTTTGTGAAAGTGAGGAACTTGAGATTCTGTAGGAGAGTTTTCTTTGAAGACCTCACTTGCTCTTATCCTTGCTTTCACAATCTTCTGTTAAATCCTCTTTACCTGTGTTGTTGTCAGTCAATCAGGAATAAATATCACTTGGGACATGCCCTATATGTTGCACGTAAGTTGTCTCAGCGCCATTGAAGCCAGCAAAAGTGTAGCTAGTAGGTGCCTCAGCCTTCAGCCCATATGAGAATCTGTTCTGTGGAGCACGGGGCTAGTTTGAGTCTTACGCCTTCAGTATTGGGCTCTACAAGGGAGAAAGGGCACAGATTTGAAAATGACGCTTAGATCCTTGAAGAAAGATTCATAATGGCCCAGACAGGTGGGTCTAGAAAATCACCAGGGGATGGAACCATGGGATTTATATTCCTAGGAAGCTGATGACTCCCAAGAACTGAAGGGAGATTCTGCTTCAGTAGAAGTCGATGGCACAAGAGCTATTTTGGCACATCAAAGGTGACTGTACTGGTTGCTTCAGCCCTTAAAAATCATTGAACTTGAGCCCAGAAAAATACTTTCCCTTTCCCTGTGTTCTGTATGGCTTTGCTGTTGTGTCCTCAGAGAAGCCCAGTGACATAAACTAAAATGTCATTTTTTGTTATCTTTGATATTCTTATTCCGCTTTCTGTATAATGTTCTTTCTGATTCTGTTTCTTTGTATAGGACTTCGTTGTTCACCTTAAATATATGCAACAAAAGTATTAGCAAAATGGAATAATTTTTCCATATATAAGCATTTTCTTTTAATTCCTCACTTGTGCTCTCATAGAAAACTCTCACTGAAATGGGCTTTCTGTATTTCTGAACTTTTCAGTATCCGCTGTAGAATCATCTCATAGCATTTGTCTCTCTCTCTTACTGAACCAGTTCCATTGAAATGTACGTTAAGGAGTCTAGTTGGAATTGCTAATAGCTGCGTCATCATTGCACTGCTCGGGGACAGTGTTGGGCCATGAAGAGTTCACCCAGCTCCAAACTTTCCTTTGAGCTGTCTTCCTCTTTTTCAAGCCGAATCATACAAACAGTGAGATTGCCAGGGTGTGACTGGGAACAGACTGGTATGCAGGATTCTCACTGGTGCCAGTAATGTGTGAGAAGGTCACTGAGCTTCTGATACCAGCGTTTGTGCTCTTGATCAAGAACGGTTCTGCCTGTTTCTCACAGAACCATTGAGAGCCATGATGGAATCCACGAGGATATTCTTCTGTAGTTTCTCTTCAGAGTATAACCATATCTTAAGAGTTCAAGGAGAGTCCTAACTCTCTAGTCTCATGGGAATAGGAAGGATAGCTTGCATTCTTTTAAAAATGAAGATGTTGGAAGCTAACACATAGTCAGCCCTTTCTGTCATCCTGCCAGCTGTTCAGCAGCGCAGGTCCCACCGGGGCTCTGCCAGTGCAGAGATCCGTTCTCCTGCTCTCCATGGACCCAGTGTTTGCTCTGCTGGAACTGTGCACTGAGGGCACACAAAAGCTGAAGAGCACGAACAGCTAGATGGTGGGATTTTTTCCTTGCTATTTTTTCCAAATTTTTGTACTAAATTTTTTAGAGTTTTATTTTTTAATAATAGTGCAATACTTTCCTTAGAAACAAGTAAGCATTTATACTCCAAAGAGAGCCATTAAAGAAATGTTTGTAACATGGTAAACTTTAGCAGACTTCCTAAGAAACAGTCTGGAAGATGTCCCGAGCCTGTTACCATTTTTTTTTTCTGGATCTTTTGACATGGCTTCATTAATTCTTTTTCTTCTTCTTTTTTAATTTTTTTTTAATTTTCAGTGCAGATGTTCTGCCCTTGCATATCCTGCCAAAATGAAACTTTCCTTCAAGAGAGTGTTGTGCATCTTTTCTCTTTTAGAGCACTTGGATTAGCTGTTTTAAAAGCCAGAAATACCACACAGGAAGGACTTTGGGCTGTCCCAGAATGGCAACATGTAGATTCCTGACCTCCGACAAACCTCCCTCCCTGTCCCATTTCAGTTCCAGCTCTTTTACTTGCAGCCTCCTGGGCTTTACCCAGAACCCAAGCCGTGTTTAAAATACTGTGGCACCACACAGGTAATGCTTTAGGTTTGAAATTAATACAGACTTTCCCAGTCTGCTGTGACTTCAGCTGTCCAGTGGCATCGTTTTTAAAAAGTTCATTTTCTTATTTGTGCAGCACCGGATGGGTTTTGAAATAAAAAACCCCAGCGATTTGTTGATAGTGTTTGCATCTCATTTTGCTTTTGTTGGTACCTTTTTGTCTCTTACCACTGACAACAGCAACTCTTCGTAGTGAGCAGTGATCAGAAGGGACAGCCCACAGGGCTCCTTGCTTTGTGGTAGCACTGCTCCTAGGTTGACACAGAGGTTAACACTCCCTGCTTTTTTTCTTAAACTTTTATTTAATTCCTCAACTGTAAAATGTTCGGAAATTGGATGTACTTCCAATATGTACTTGGCAAAGAATATCTATGTTTTTCGTTCTTAGTTATCGCAGGTCAAAGAGACTGGTCCATTGCTCCCATCCATGGTTTTGTTGAAGTAGTGTTGACGATGGTGCGAAGTCATGTAGTGTTAACCAAAACAGGCTGTGGCTTGGGCTGATTTGTAGCCACTTTTCTCTGAAGTACAGTAGCTGAAATTCAGCAATCCATATTCTTCCACCAGCCAGTGACTGCTGTTTTGTCCAGGTTGTAGTGAAGTCTTCTGAGTGAGTCACTTGAGGATTATTTCAACCTGGCCGAGGAGATTTGCATGGCAGACAGGAAACTGAAGCTACTCCCAAAAGAATTAACAGCAATAAGCTCGAGCAGCAGTGATGTTGGGCACCTTAAGCTATCCTGTATCTTAGGGCATCGTTTTTTTTACCTAATTTTCCACTTCAAATAATCTCGCCCCAGAATAAGGATGCAGATGAGTACTCCAGCCATCTGTAATTTCAGGTTCTAATTGTTACCCTCAATAACTGACAATATCATCTGCCTGTTGCAACTTAACCATAGCATTTTTTTCAAATCTGGTGGAATTGTTTAGGACATTCTCTGAAAAGATTTTCAGAACCCATCAGCTGTTTGTCTGAACTTTGCAAAAGAAATAGCCTGGTTTGTTTCTGTTTAATCAGGCCCTTGCCATTGTAGCTTCTTGCAGACACTTCCTTGGGCTTGGGGATAAAAAGGGGCAGTTGGGAGTTCTCAAAACAAATGTGTTATGTTTCCTGGCTGTCCTTCCATCTACTATAGCAATCTAAATGCCTGTTTCCTCTGGTTCTTTGAATAGATGTTTATATAGGACACTGATATAAAGTACAATGGACTTTGCCTCTGGAGCTGAAGTTCACATGCACACGTGCATTTCATTTTGAATGCTAAAAATTTCAAATTACTTCTTAACAAAATATTTTAGTAAGCTAGCAGGAAAAGAGAGTAGCATACATATAGTGGTGTAGTGCTGCAAATCAAAAGCACAATTAAAAAAAAAATAAATAATCTTTGTAACTTCTCTCCTTTCCCATACAGTGACTTTCTGTTCCTAGGTTCTTTGGCTGTGGATTGCTGCTTCAGTAGCCTTGGAGCATCCAAAAAATTTAGGCTTGTACATAACTTCACATTGCTTTTTGGCACCAGGACATTTGATTTTTGTAAGATCTGAGCAGAATGATTACTTGTTTGATTTGTTAGTGAAATTCTATTAGGCACTACCTAAATGAGAAAAGAGAGCCGTTATTCTGGTTCCATTCTTATGGAGGAGATCAGCAGTGTTTGCCTCAATCTCTTTTTTGGTCTAATGTGTGCACCCTTTTAAGAAACTGCAGATGATGTGTCCCTGTGAGGCAGCGCTGCAGGAGTCTGGGGCATTTGAAATGCAAGCTGGCGTCTCATTTCTGGAATGGTTTTACTTTCTAAATCAAAACCAGTGTGGGATAAAACTGTGTGGAGAAATGCTGCTAAATTGTTTCCGCATCATGTCAATAGGCTTGGAAGAAAGGCGAGGGCCATGGAGGTTCCAAGTCTGGCCCACTCTGAATGCATTTGAACTCTGGTTTTTGACAGCTAGTAAATTGACATCCTTTCCCCCCCGCCTTTCCTCTTTTTTCTCTCCCTGTGAATATCTTCTCCCCATGCTCAGTTCCTCACTGGTACGGGAGGGAAGGGGATGAACAAGCAAATTAATTTCTAGTGACAGGCTTCTTTCAAATTAGTGTAAGAGGCAAGGAGATCTATAAAGTAGGTATGACTCTGCTGGGCAGTTTTGCTTTGTCTTTAACTGTCTTTATTTTGATTTCATGCTTCAGAGTCTGACTTTTATACAGTAATTCTGTAGGTGTTACCACTTCCTCAGGAACCTGTGACTCAGGCAACGTATAAATGAAATGACATCACCGGCAACTCTTGTTTGAATGGCTTGTTTCCTAAATAAGGACTGTTGTTTTTCCTTTTAATACTTGCAGCTTTGTTTTGGGTTGTTTGGGTTTTTGTTTTGTTTTGTTTTGTTTTTTTTGTGAGGATGAGGGGGTTTAATTATCTAAGGCAGCCTTGTCGTTCTGAGTAACCTCCCTGCATGTCTTTTATCCTTCTGAATGGTTGAAATCACCAATATTGAAGTTTACTTCAAACAGGAGATTCACATTTCTACAAAAGCTAGTTATGAATGAAATAATTGTAATTAGGTCTTATAGAGGTTGTTGTTGTAAAGCATTCTTAATTCACTCCTGATCTGTGGGAGGGCTGGGGAAGGAAAAGGCTTGAGCATAATTTTCCATTATTATTTTGGAAGTAATGCAAACAAAAGAAAATGTGTGTTTTCATACTCCTGGGCAGTTTTAACAGATCTCCCTTGCTGCTCTCAACAGCGGGTATTTGCACCACAGGAGATTCTTGGGAGACTCCAGTATTTCCTTTCCTGCAACTGCTAGTTTTCCATGATAATGCTGTATAAATACATGGTTGAAACAGGGGGAGCTGGAGGACAGTTTCATAGAATCATGGAATGGTTTGG
>NW_010341443.1:0-1830 GCF_000700745.2 Antrostomus carolinensis
TTATTTTTCCCCCACGTGAATTCTTACAGTTTGATTGGAGCATCCTCAAGTGAATTGAGCATCTTCAATCTGATTTCTCGTGGGTAGTGCACACTAACAAGGAAAGTGAGCAGAGTGGCCTTGCATGAGAGATGCTTATACTTCTATATTCCAAGAGACACTGGAGCTGGGTGTGGTGGTCATGGTGGAGCAGTGTCCATGCTGACAGCTATAATTTGAAAGGGTGACAGATCATCTTTTATAGCTCATCAAGAGCCTGGCTTTGCAATATTAATGTCACTG
Organism: Antrostomus carolinensis; assembly: GCF_000700745.2. Taxonomy (NCBI): domain Eukaryota; kingdom Metazoa; phylum Chordata; class Aves; order Caprimulgiformes; family Caprimulgidae; genus Antrostomus; species Antrostomus carolinensis. The sequence goes on from NW_010341443.1 coordinate 283, forward strand.
CCTCGAGACCTAACATGAATCCATCAATTTGTAGGGCTGTAAAAGTGAGATGATGATGATGATGAATGGGAGGTGAGTTGGGCACAGGGAAAGGACATCTCCAGTGATGTAGCTGTTGATACTTCGGGCAGCTCTCGGTCTGTTATCAGTGTAACCATCAGAGATTATCATTCTCCTTTCCCAGAATCCCAGAATTGCCTGGATTTGGAAAGACCTCTCTCTCTGCTGCATCACAGCCCATGTCCAAGCTCTCATTCCTTTTTCTTACATTAATTCTAAAAAAAATTGTCTTTTTTGTGTTTGTTTTTGAAGTTTGCTGCCATTGTGCAGTGCTCAAGCAATACTTTTTACATTACCTGTATAAAACTGAACATTTTTTTTAGATTACCTGTATAAAACTGAACAATCTCCTCCATTCCTTGCAGTTCTGTGGCATTTTTGGGATGAGACGCGGGCTGGTGCGAGGGGAAGTTGGGCTGATTTTTTTTTTGTCCAGTGATCTGAACTTGGAAAATATTCTCTGAGTTCCCACTTACTGATTTTACTGATTTTCTTTTTTTTTAATTTTTTTTTTTTTTTAAGAGTATGTGGCCACCGCATGGTATGCAGGTGTTTTAATTGGAAATTCAGATTTAAATTTAATTTATTTATTTATTAATTTATATAAATTAAATTAAATTTAAATTATACCTTCCTGCCCTGTCCCTTACTCCCTCATTTTTCTCATTCTATGAAAAAGGTTAATTTTTGGCAGAGAGCTGGAGGGGAGCAGCTACCTGGGCTCCAAGTATCACACATGTCTCAGGGAGAACTTCTTTCCAAAGGGATGAAATTAATTGAGTTTTCTGGTTTAATATCTTCCAATATATTTCCATTTCTCTGAACTCAGGACAAGCTTAAAGTCTGAGAAAGCTTCAGACTTTGAAAGATGCTCCAAGGATGTAGCTCAACCCAATACTGTTTTCTTGGGTTTTCTTCTATTTTCCCAGCCCAATGCTGATCTGAGCTGGAATGATGGAATATTCTCAGTGTTTCTACAGAGATGGTTTCAGTGGTGAATTGCCCTCACGCTCTAGTGTCAGTGTCTTGCTGTCAGAGGTGATATTAGATGGAGGAGGTAGGAGTTCTTGCTTCATTTAACCTGCCCAACTTCTGCAGAGTGTAATTTTTCTGTCTGGTGGCTTTTCCCGCCTGCATCAGCGTTTCCCTCTTGGGGTTGACATTTTTTTTTCTAGTTGTTGTTCCTCTTTTATGCTGCTAATTCTTCTTTTTTTCAGACTTGGGCAAAGATAAATCATCTCCCCCTGCCAGCAAACCTTAATCCTCTGCTACGCCCTGAAAAGTTGCAGGTAGCTTATTTGGGAGGGATTTGATTTTGCTTGATGCAGAAGGATGGCGTGTGTTAACCCTTTCAGCACTGTTTGTGCCCATGCTCAAGCTGTGCTCAAGGTGGTGATCTGCCCTCAGGCACTGAGCATCACAGAATCACAGCATGGTCAAGGTTGGAAGGGATCTCAGGAGATCATCTAGTCCAACCCCCCTGCCAAA
>NW_010341443.1:1843-5876 GCF_000700745.2 Antrostomus carolinensis
CCCTACACCAGGTTGCACAGGAAAGTGTCCAGGTGGGTTTGAACATCTCCAGAGATGGAGACTCCACACCCTCTCTGGGCAGCCTGTCCCAGGGCTCTGGCACCCTCACAGGAAAGAAGTTTTTCCTCATCTTCAAGTGGAACTTCTGGAGTTCCAGTTTGTGCCCATTGCCCCTTGTTCTGTCACTGGGCACCACCGAGAAGAGCCCGGCCCCATCCATTTGGCCCCCACATTTCAGATATTTATAGACATTGATCAGATCCCCTCTCAGGCTGCTCTTCTCCAGGCTGAACAGTCCCAGTTCTCTCAGCCTCTCCTCACACAGGAGATGCTCCAGGCCCCTCATCACCTTTGTGGTCCTGTACTGGACTCTCTCCAGAAGATCCCTGTCCCTCTTGAACTGGGGAGCCCAGAACTGGACAGGGTGCTCCAGATGTGGCCTCACCAGGTTTGCTGCCCGTGGTTTCTGTGGACAGACCTGAGCACCTGCATCCCTGGGACTCAACATGGGCTCCGTGAGCACAACCCCTGCTGTGGGCTTGGATTTTACATTTCTAATAACTCAGAGGTTTGCTAATTTAATAGTAAATGCAGATTCTATTTATTTCTTGAGTCTCCAGGCTGTAAAGAACTTTACTATTCCTACAAATTTGCATTGGTAACGATCTTTTTTCTTGAGATAAATGGCTTATTAGCAGGCTTAGAACTTAATAATGGATGAGAAAATCAGATACATTTCATGTCCCAAAGCCTTATTTCAAATTAAAGCTGCTGCTGTTGATAACCATAAATTTAGTTATATAAAACAAATATATTCTGAATGTCACAGGAGAAGAGAAATACCAAACACTGGTGACAGATGCTGCAATATATGTGTAAACCAGACCCTGCTGTTGCTTTAGTGTTTAGTGCAGGGGAGCTGGAAGAGCAGAGAGCTCCCGTCTGTCCCCAAGACAGTGATGCCTTTCAAATAAATAATTGGGAGTATCAAGCTCTTGATGAATGCTCTGCAAGCCACTAAGTATAAAACCAGATGCTACCCTCAAATCTCAGCGCACGTTTTTCCACGCTGCGTTATTAGATCCCACACCAGTCACCAAACAGGTGTTAACGTGAAATTATCTGGGGGGGTGAGTTCAACATCTGCTGGAGTTTGCTTCATTAGTTTTGTAATTGTTTCTTACGCATTTAATTTGCTGTGTAGCCTGGCTGGTCAATGGGAAGGGCTTTCAGATGGAAGCTGGAGGTTTTCAGAAGCAGCACACATTAACCTTTGATTTGGTGGCTGTTTTGCTGTGGCTGCCGTCAGTCTGAGGAGACTATTAGATTGCAGGAAGGAGAAATATTATGGGGTGACTTTTAGTAGTTAAAGTTTTGCTGCTTCTTTGTTAAAAAAAAAATAAAAATGAACATTTGGAACACTCTGAGCAACCTGATCTACTTGGAGATGTCCCTGCTCACTGCAGGGGGGTTGGACTAGATGGTTTTGAAAGGTCCCTTCCAACCCAAACCAGTCTGTGATTCTATGAACACTGAGTTCATCTTTGGTCCCTGCTATACAAAAAAAAAAAAGAGATGTGGACAAGCTGCCTCCCACCTGGTGGGGCTGTGGGGTTTGCAGTGGGACATGGGGCTCTCAGCCACTAAGGACTTGATGTGGAGGGAGCTCAGGTCATGGTGGAGGTAGAGAAGCAGAACAAGGATCAGGACTGAGCTGGTACACTGGCCATGAGCTATGACCAAGAGTAATGTGACACTGAAAGCAGTGTTGGAGTTCCCCATGTCTGGATGCACCATGAAATCCACCTTTTAACTTGGGAGCTTGAGCGTTGCTTTCACTGCAGGAACATTGTTTGGGTTTGAACTTCTGCAGTGCAAAGCCACACTAGACTGAGAATCATAGAATCACAGAATCATTTTGGTTGGAAAAGACCTTTAAGATCATCAAGTCCAACCATAAACCCAACACTGCAAAGTCCACCACTAAGCCACATATGGTTTCCAAGCCTTGCTGGGCTGAGCAGCTTTAAGCCATAACTCTGCTTCTCTCCTTTCTGTATTCCACCTTCAAAGAAATCCTCAAACATCCAAATGTCACCTTCTCCTTTTCTTCTGCTTTGTCTGAATATGTAGATGGGGCACACTCTTGTGCTTTTGTTTTTCACCCTCCTCTCCAGAACAGAATACTTTGCTGCTGAAACACAAGCATTTAATCTGCCCATTGTGCTGCACATAATTCTTCCCTATCTATTTTCCATCATATATCATATAGAATCATAGAATGGTTTGGATTGGAAGGGACCTTAAAGCCCATCCAGTTCCAACCCCCCTGCCATCAGCAGGGACACCTTCCACTAGACCAGGTTGCTCAAAGCCTCATCCAGCCTGGCCTTCAACACTTCCAAGGAGGAGCAGCCACAGCTTCTCTGGCCAACCTGGGACACTGTCTGACCACCCTCACAGTGAAGAACTTCTTCCTAATATCTAATCTAAACCTCCCCTCTTTCAGCTTAAACCCATTTCCCCTTGTCTTGTCATTAACTGCCTTTAGGGAAAGTCCTTCCCCACCCTTCCTGGAGCCCCTTCAGATACTGGGAGGCCACTAGAAGGTCTCCCCGGAGCCTTCTCTTCTCCAGGCTGAACAGCCCCAACTCTCTCAGCCTGTCCTCACAGCAGAGCTGCTCCAGCCCTCGCATCATCATATAATTATCTTTCATTTTCACGAAGCAATTTTAAATATTCGTATAGATCTATTCCAAGGGTGGCATCTGTATGACGATGTGTTTTCTGCGACTGAAGAATAAAAGGACCACTGGGACGGAACAAAAGGCAACTTCTGGGGAGTTAATTGTAAGATTTTATTGGTGTTTCACTCTGTTGCTCGAGGGTTTCTCCTGCGAATCAATCACAGACTGCTTAATTTATGGATGAGCCCTGGTTGAAAGCGGCTGCAGATTGATTTGCTGACGATGCACGAGGAAAGGTGACCCTAATTTGGGACTTGAGTCTCCAGCACAGGCCTGTTGAGAGAAAGGAGGGGTTGCTGGAAACTTGGAAAAAATTGTAAATGCAAATTTTTCTGTTTGCTTGAAAGGTTCTCTGTATGTATTCAGTAAAACATAATTAATTTGGGGCCTGGGTAGCAATTGTTTAGAAGATATTAATGAGATTTTAAAATCAAAGTGGGTTTTTTTTCCCTGAAATGTCGAGCCTGTAAGATTTTATAAGGAGGTCCTGGGACTTTTTTGTTGGCCAAAGTTGAATTGTTTGCTTAGTGCCTTGAAAATACTGGTCTCATAAGTCTCTTTTCCTTCTCTGTGTTTCTGTGTTAATGAAATCTTTTGGTGAACTTGCAGGTAAAATAGTAAATTTAAAATAGGGTCTTGCTGTGGGGATCTTTATTTATCTAAAATGAGACCGAGAAGGACAGACAATGAATATTTATGGAGTGAGAGACATATTTGGATATGAAAAAGGCATGTGAAATGGCTGTGGCATAGACCTCGTGGTAGATGACATGTACTTTAAAATAATTCAATGTTTTTTCTTTCATTTCTCACCATAATAATTTTCTCTGCTTTAATCTCAGCTCAGTCTTTCATGGCTCCATCCTCCACTTGGGTGCTCTGACACTGGTGCTGGTGTGAGCATCCTCTGGGGACCGTGACCACGGTGGGTGGGTTGGGACGTGGGTGTGTGGTTGTGGCACTGCTGGTCAGGAGTCACAGCTGCCCTGGCAGGTTGGGCCACTGCCACCAACCCAGGAGTCACAACCGCTTCCTTTCCACCAGTGGGGCCGGGAGTGTGGCCTCCCTGCTGACTTAGCACAAGCATCCTGCCCACACTGCCCGTGCCACCACTGCCCTTAACCATCAGTTAGAGCTCATCTTCGTGACAGGTCTGCCCAGGGCTTTGCACTTTAAAGTTCTAAGTCATTATCATGAGTTATCATGCCAGCTGTGTCCTGGGCTGCACCCAGAGCAGCGTGTCCAGCAGGTGGAGGGAGGGGATTCTGCCCCTCTGCTCCGCTCTC
>NW_010341443.1:6512-11289 GCF_000700745.2 Antrostomus carolinensis
GCATTGGAAGGGGTTGCCCAGGGCAGTGGTGGAGTCCCCATCCCTGGAGGGATTGAAGAGTCGTGTAGACACAGTGCTGAGGGACATGGGTTAGCAGGCATAGTGTTAGGTTGACAGTTGGACTTGATTATCTTAGAGGTCTTTTCCAACCTTTATGATTCTGTGTGGATGCAATTTCTTCTGTGCTGAGTATATCTCTAAACTTTAAAGCATCTTTCAGGATTTAGTCTCTGATGTAGAATTTCTAGTGATTCAGGGTAGAAAAGAGGTTGATGGGGCAAGTCAAGGTTAGCAGTGAGAGCCCAGGCAATTTATAAACCTCCTCTGCCGAAAATAATATGAAACCTTTTCCCCCACGCTGCCTTTGAATAGATTTGCTCCTCTTTGTACACTCCAAAAGCTGGGGTTAGTCACACATTCATCAAAACACTGATGGGATGCTCTCCTGGGCCAGGGGAATTGGGGCTGGCTCCTCCCTGATTAACAACTTTTCTATACGTAAAATGTAGTGAGTGGCTCATGATACCGCTAATGAGATGAGAAATATTCTCTTAACTATCTAATAAATTCTGTGATCAGCAGTTATTAAAGCCCCTCTACTCCGCTCTCGTAAGGCCCCACCTGGAATACTGCGTCCAGTTCTGGAGCCCCCATCACAAGAGAGACCTGGATCAGCTAGAACAAGTCCAGAGGAGGCCACCAGGATGATGCGAGGGCTGGAGCAGCTCTGCTGTGAGGACAGGCTGAGAGAGTTGGGGCTGTTCAGCCTGGAGAAGAGAAGGCTCCGGGGAGATCTTATAGCGGCCTCCCAGTACCTGAAGGGGCTACAAGAAAGCTGGGGAGGGACTTTTCATAAGGGCACTTAATGACAAAACAAGGGGAAATGGGTTTAAGCTGAAAGAGGGGAGGTTTAGATGAGATATTAGGAAGAAGTTCTTCACTGTGAGGGGGGTGAGACACTGGAACAGGTTGCCCAGAGAAGCTGTGGCTGCTCCTCCCTGGAAGTGTTGAAGGCCAGGCTGGATGAGGCTTTGAGCAACCTGGTCTAGTGGAAGGTGTCCCTGCTGCTGGCAGGGGGGTTGGGACTGGATGAGCTTTAAGGTCCCTTCCAACCCAAACCATTGCATGATTCTATGATTCTATAAGCATATATTGCTTGTTTTCCATAAGCTGTTTTAGTAATGACTAAGAAGAAGGTGCAGTTCTTAATTTTCCTGCACGTCGCCCTGCATCACAGGAACCTCTGCTGCAAGTGGGCACGTTAGAAAAAAGGAAATGGTGAAAGTGGTCACATACAAAAAAAAAAAAAAGGGAATAAGTCCAAGGCCAACTGCATGGTAGAAGTAAGAAAAGAGCAATAAACTGAAAATAGTTTGTTTTTCCTGTGAAAATCTCATACAATGGATGCACGCCAGAGAATTATCTGATGCACCTGCAGAAATATTGCAGTTTAAATACTGCAGACAACTCATTCAGCTCGTCCTGTAGCTCAAGAAATACCCTTTGGCTCAAGGAATACTTTTACAGCAGCTTTTGGGCTTTGCATGGAAGGAGGTGGTTGAGAATCCTGCCTGCATCTGGAGTCACCTACCTGCAGCTGGCATGTGATGCTGGGCATGGACAGTGGGTACGATGAGGTCATCAGGGTGGGATGCATGCAGGTGGAGCGATGGTGGCATCCAGCTCCAGGGTTTGCTGTTCTGGTTCCCAGTTCCTGCTTGTTCTGCTCCAGCTGACGGTGGAGTGGTCATGCAGTGGAATTTGGGCTCACCTGGCATTTCAGGTCAGGGTTGTTTCTGCAGCGAGCAGCTCTCTCCCCAGAGCTGAACTTTGGAGGCAGGACCATGCGTTGCAGTTGGAGACACAAGGGAGAGCATCTCTCCCTGGGACTGAAAAGAGAAGAATCAATTTCTTGTGAATTTTCTGGTTTCCGAGAAGACTTCTGGTTTTGCAGAGTTGATGTTGTTCTGCTCCTTTACAGCTGTACCTTCACTAGGTGACTGCGAGTGGTTTGGGTTAAATGTCACCGATTAGAATGGTCCTTCAGGGACTGCTTATGTGAATGCTGAAGGTAAGTGGAAGAACGTATGGAAGAGCTGACACATTGCTGGGGATGAGTGGGAACAGGCCACCAGACCCTCTGGGCACCAGCACAGCACAGTGAGAGGGCTGCAGCGATGGGAACTGCGACAAGGGAAGGACAAATTAGCTTTCGGGTAAAGTTAAGAAGGGGGCCTACAAGAAAGCTGGGGAGGAACTTTTTACAAGTGCAGGGAGTGACAGAACAAGGGGCGATGGCTTTAAACAGGAAGAGAAGAGATGGAGATGAGATGTGAGGAAGAAATTCCTTGGTGTGAGGGTGGTGAGACACTGGAACAGGTTGGCCAGAGAAGCTGTGGCTGCTCCTCCCTGGAAGTGTTCAAGGCCAGGTTGGATGAGGCTTTGAGCAACCTGGTCTAGTGGAAGGTGTCCCTGCTGCTGGCAGGGGGGTTGGACCTGGATGATCTTTAAGGTCCCTTCCAACCCAAACCAGTCTGGGATTCAGTTCTCTTGAAGCCCCATGTCTTGAATTCATTCAAGCTCCCACTTTCCACTCATTCCTTTGGAACAGAAAGAAGCGCTTCTTCTTCTAATTATTTTGTAAAAACATAATTGGAATGGGTGATTTTCTTTGAAATGCTTTGAAATCCTCTCTTACCCACCTCGTGACATAATGGTGCCATAAATCTCTAACCAAAAATAAAGTCACGCAGGAGCAATCCCAGTTAAACGTTAACTCGGTGCTGCCTGATGGGCTGAGCTCGGTAGGTCGGCAGAAACACAGTGGGAATAAATGCTGGAGCTCCAGGAAGGAGAAAGTAGCTGCTGCCAGCTCGACCAGGGCTGAGAGCTGCTCCCAGTGCCTGGGATTCCTTTACTGGGGGGCTGCTGGGTTGGGCAAACAGGCACTGGGGCTTCAGACTCTTCAGTGGGACCAACTGGGTTTGTGGGTGAAAAGCATAAGGAGCAAAAGGAGAAGAGGCAGAGCAAGGAGAGAGGTTCACTTTCTTTATGGAGGTTCTTTTGTTGTTGCTGTTTTTGGGGGGTTTTTTTAACTATCAGTCTTTTTAGGGGGACACTTGCTCTTGGCATGACCAACATCCCAAGTGCCAACACATTTGTCAACATACAAATGCTGCCATGTCTCTCATTTTTAATTACATTTTCCGAACTGATGGTGCTTATCCTTTAGAATGTGGCTTTTTCAGCACTAAAAATCAGGGGCATAACTTGAGGTGCATAATACCAATGTCTGGGGGGGGAAAAACTAAAACTCGGCAGTCTCTTCACCATCCTCTGTATTATTTGGGATGTTTTGCAGTTTTATTCCTGCTTTAGGAGGATGCAGGGAACGGATATTTCTTTAACCTGCTCTGAGGTAGCTGGTGCATCAAGCTCCATAAAAAAAGTCACCCAGCTCTAGCCGTGTGGCACCTGGGGACATGCTTTAGTGGTGAACTTGGCAATGCTGGGTTTACTGTTGGACTAGATGATTGTGATGGTCTTTTCCAACCAAACTATTCTCTGATTCTGTGTTTAGGTTGGACATTGGGATGTTGAGGTTGGCCATGAGGAAAAGGTTCTTGAGGCAGAGGGTGGTGGAGCACTGGAACAGGCTCCCCAGGGAGGTGCTGATGGCACCAAGCCTGACAAGATTCCAGCAGCATTTGGCCAAGGCCCTGAGGGACATGGTGTGAATGTTGGGATTGTCCTGTGCAGGGACAGGAGTTGGACTCCATCATCCTGGTGGGTCCCTCCCAACTCGTAGCATTCCATGATTCTATGATAATGCCACACAACATGGCAAAGGTTTTATTAGTGTATTTTCTTAATATCCAGGTTTTATTCTTAAACTGTCAGGTCAGATGAGGATTCACTCCTGCAGCCAAAATAGAGATTAATCATGTGTACTAATCCGATAATCCCTGAAAATGATGCTGTTTTCTCATGTTTTGGGGAGCTGGGCCACCCGCTGTGACATCTCCTTGGGCCGGGTGAGAAGCGGTGGCAGCGATCCTGGAGCTGGGCAGAGCTGTGCACAGGCTTCACCCCCTCCCCTGGTTTCTGAGCCCATCCCTATGGGATTGCATTTCAATTTCAAGTGCTCTACCTTGCTGGCAGGATTTGAATTACCTGTGCAATTTTACAGTGATTTTTTAATTTAGTTTTATTTTATTTTATTTTATTTTATTTTATTTTACTTTACTTTACTTTACTTTACTTTATTTTATTTTTTGTCATGGTATCAAGTTCTCCGTTGGACACAGAAGCATTTATCTATAAACAATACCGTCTTTTAAAACTGTGGCTGTAACAGGAATCTCTGGCGCTTTTTCAAGGCTTCAGATAATCAGAAATCGCTCAGAATCCTTCACCACAGAAAATATTATTCCGTGGAGTCAAAGTTTAAGTGCCTGAGCCATTTACCCACACAAATCCATGAAATAAAAGCTGGAGGTAGGAGGACAGAAGTAGATAAAGCTGCATTGTATCCCCATGCAGTTATGAAAGCAGTTCCTATTTCTTTTTTCCAGATGGGGCTGCAGTTGCCTGACAGCAAATCCATCTAATAAGGACAGTGTGGGTCTCTACTTGGATCTTTCCCTTGCTGATTTTATCAACAAGAGGCTTCTTTTGCAGCAGGCAGTTGTCCTTTCTTTTTTCAGCAGTGCTTTTTGACCTGCCTGTTCTCTCTGGAGAGGAGTTCTTACTTTTATTTTATTTTATTTTATTTTAT
>NW_010341444.1:0-853 GCF_000700745.2 Antrostomus carolinensis
AGAGGCTGTCCCCCACCACCCCTTCCAGCTGGGAAGCAGCCACAGCGCTCTCCACACCGGCAGAACCAAGGGCCATGCCCCACACGCTGTGTTTTCAAGCACTGCAGTGCCCCACATCTCCAGGAATCCCCGTGAAGGGGATCCCTCTTCCCTCCCAACGCCGTTCTGCTCTCCCTTCTCCAAACCTTTCTGGTTTTCACTTCTGTCAGCTTTCTTCCTCATAAAGACAGGATGGTGAACGTCTGGCTGGATGGAAGACTTTTTCCTTCTCTACTCCCACGTTTGAGAAGGCAACAGCCCCAGTATTTGCGGTATTTTACCATCTGGTTGGTAAGAGAGCCTGGGCACCAGCTGGGCAGACCCACAAGGAATGACCACAGACCACGCTCACCCTCACGCTGGCAGGGACTCCCCAGCAGGTTCCCGTCCTGCTCTCCTGCCCAAGGCCCAGCACTCTGCAGCATCTCCATCAGCTTTCAACCCAGCAGCCTTACATCAGATTTATTTTAGATTTTCTAATGCTGTTCCCAAAGTCGATTATTTTAAGGGCAGACTGGACCCCCAGAGCTTCGCAGTGTCACTGTGGGTGCCACGCAGAGTGTAAAGCTTCACATTTGAATGGGGAGGAGAGGAAAAAGGCAGCGAGGGAAGGAAGCCAATCTACAACGCTTTATTGTTGCCCAAACAGTCCTCCTCAGCTATTTCTCTGCCTGTGCTCTCCCCTGACATCTTCCTGTTAGCCAAAGTTCAAGCAACGGGCTCCTCCCTCTCGTGCCACTCATCTTCCTGGTGCTCAGGACCTCCCCTGGAGCAGCCACGTTTGCACTGACGCTGCTGCTCCACCAGCCCCTTC
>NW_010341444.1:957-1215 GCF_000700745.2 Antrostomus carolinensis
CGGCTCCCCCCGGGACCATCCCCCCCCACCCCCGCTGCTGCCGCTGCTGCTGCTGCTCCTGCTCCTCACCACAAAGCCCGCCCAGTTTATTTTTTTTTGGTGCATTGCCTTGCCTGCTCCCTGCTTAGAAATCCCTCTGCTCTCAGAGGTCACCCAGCACGAGCAGCTGGGTCACCCCTGCCTCGCAGGTGGCACTTCTTCCCCTGTATCCCAGATCCTCACTTGTTGCGCCCGTTTCTAAAACGTTCTCGTAACTGG
>NW_010341445.1:0-266 GCF_000700745.2 Antrostomus carolinensis
GGCAGCGCGCACACGTGAGGGCTGAGACACCGGCCCAGGACTACGTCAGCATCTCGCCCTTGGTGACCAAAGGAGTTGAGGAAATCCACGATCTTCCTGATGCAGCTGGTGATCACCTCCATGTACTCGCAGTCGGCCTGGTCCTGGCAGATCTCCTGCTGCACCAGGTCCTCCTGCACCGACACGTTCCCTCAGCCCACGGACCCTCAGCAGTTCATGCGACTGGCCAGGTCGGGCTCCAGTCGTGGCCTCTACACCCTGTGTCG
>NW_010341445.1:382-891 GCF_000700745.2 Antrostomus carolinensis
CGAGACCGCCTTCAGTCCATCGAGTGCCAGGCCAGTGGGCTCAGGGGTGAGGGGGCCGGTTCAGTTGCCTGTCGCTCCTGGGGGCTGCTCTTCTCCAGGCAGGGTCAATTGGAGCTAATGCTGGCTCCAGTCACATCATGCTTGCCAGAAGAAGAGGATCCATCCCTCTATTAAAATTAAAGAAGAGAATTAAAGAAATTAAAGAAGAGAAACAGAAATTAAGAGGCAAATTAAAGCATCGGACAGCAGCAGAAATCTCATCAGAGTTTTCTGGACAACCACTACCTCGCTATGCCACAGCAGCCTGACTAGAACTGCTTCGTGGCTACGAGCAGCCATACAGGGATGCAGAAGGGTGTGGGAAATCAACAACTCACGCTGTCTTCTTCTTATATGCGCGTATCCCGCAATAGCACGCGACTATCACAATTGGCACGCAAACCACAAGTGATGACGTGGCTATCATACACTCCCGACGCACATCCAGGGGGCAGAAGAAACCTGCGGTC
>NW_010341446.1:0-2085 GCF_000700745.2 Antrostomus carolinensis
AGAGTTGGGGCTGTTCAGCCTGGAGAGAAGGTGGCTTCTGGGAGACCTTATAGTGGCCTTCCAGTACCTGAAGGGGCCTACGAGAAAGCTGGGGAGGGACTTTTTACATGGGCAGGTAGTGATAGAACAAGGGGAAATGGCTCTAAACTGGAAGAGGGCAGGTTTAGGTTAGATATTAGGAAGAAATTATTTCCGTGGTCAGACACTGGAACAGGTTGCCCGAGGAAGCTGTGGATGCCCCCTCCCTGGAAGTGTTCAAGGCCAGGTTGGATGAGGCTTTGAGTGGCCTGGTCTAGTGGAGGGTTTCCCTGCCATGGCAGGGGGGTTGGAACTAGATGATCTTTAAGGTCCCTTCCAACCCAAACTATTCTATGAGTCTATGATTCTATAACGAATGCCCATTTCTCCTGCTCATCATCCGATTGGTACTTGTGCTGATACTGTTCTCCACCCCATCTCAAGACAAGATTCAGCTTGTAATCCTACAGTTCAACAGCCTGCAAGGCAGAGGGAGTTGTGTGACTCTCCTCTAGCAGCATTTCTTTAGCTGCCAGGTTACCAGTGGCCCTTTCCTTGGCATAAATGCAGACAAATGCAGACTGGGTAAGGAGGGAGGGAGGGAGGGTTGAATGTAAATACATGCTGGGAAGCCATGGGGAACCAAGGAAACACCAAGGCAACGCCCCAGTGGCTAGGCTCTGCTCCCCTGAAGCCTGATCTGCCAAGAGACAGCACACACTGCTCTGCAAGATGGAAACTCCTCCTGCCTGTTCTAGGAGGCTCTTGAAAGCCTTACAGTGTACACTTCATCAGGAATAAACAAGTCCCTACTAGAAAACTTCTTGCACCCCTCAGAGGATCTTGCACTCCTTTTCCCAAGGCAGACCACTGGTGAGGAGCTGACCAGGTTTCTGAATCAGGAACACAAGTCAAATCCACTGCCAACAGAGGAAACATCGGTGTCCTTCTGGTTCGGGTCAAAGGGAAAATCAGGGACATAACCCGTCCCACAGAGTGCAATTCCTACAGCAGGATGCTCAAGGACAACTGCTTGGGACTCCCTCCATGCCACCCAAAACACTCATCCCTCCTTTTGCAGGGACAAAAGGCTTTCTAGGCCTAGTCCTGACATTTGTGAGGAGACTGAGGAGACTGCTGCTGCTTCTCACCACCTCCAGAGCCAGCTCCCATGCTGCCCTCATGTTCTTCCCCTGTCCACCTGCCAGCCTCCCCCACTGATGAGGTGGAACATACACTGGGGAAAGGAGAATTTTTCAAACAAACTCATTCAGACCTTGGTCATTCCGTGGCTGTCTCTCTGTATCTGCTGCTGAGGTGCAGGCACCCCTGCTTGCTCCGGAGCAAGCCAAAACTCTGCAATCTCTGTCCCTTCGAGTCCGAGAGTGACAAAGGTGCAGGGACAACCCTAATCTTATGCCCTGCTGTGTATACCTCAGCGCTGACATGAGGTGGGTGGCAGGGCAAAGGTTTGGAGAAAATCATCGACATGACTATGTGACTGCGTTATGGAATACCAGCTGCTGTTTTTTTCTGTAAATCAAGACAAAAAAAAAATTGGAAACTGACAGAAACAAGAGAAAGACTCATTAAAGAAAAGGAAGGCCATTTTTGTGACTGCATGCAGCGTGGTCACACAGGGCCCAGGACCTTGCACCCCCAAACCCTGCTCCTGCTCCTGCGCGTTACTGAATACCAGCTGCTGTCTTTTTCTGAAATCAAGACTAAAAAAGTGGCAACTGATACAGAGAAGACTCATTTACAAGTATGACATGGAGGAAGAGGAGAACCTCACCTAAATCTATTCGGGTGGTTAACCTCTTGCTTCTCAGACTGAGCTATAGGACTGTGAACCAAAAATACATGGTTGTTGTATTTTCTGTCTTATTTTGCTGTGCAATTCTAGATGTGTGTTTGCAGTGTTGTATTACCGCACGCACTGCACCGTCCATGAAAATACTGGATAATACAATGTGTCCCTGACGGTGAAAAGGAGGGCCATTCTCATGACAGCCCGCAGCGTGGTCACATAGAGCGCAGGGTCTCGCACCCCAAAACCCTGCCCAT
>NW_010341447.1:0-13048 GCF_000700745.2 Antrostomus carolinensis
TCCAATCCCTCACATTCTGTGATTCTGTGAGGACCCCCAGCTCGCTCTCATTACAGTAATACTGGACAATAACCACACAAAGCACCAGCAGCCACTCAGCACACAGGGTCAGAACAGGCTGCACTTTTTAATGAATTGGTGGCAGGTTGTGTCAAACCAAAATTGTCACAGTTGTTGGCTCTGTCCCTGGGGATGTTCTTCTCTGGAGTTTTACAAAACCTCCCATCTGAGTCAATAGGCCAGCGTGAGGCTCTGCAGTGAGCTCAGTTTCTCAGGGACAGGCGGCTCTCTCTGTGGTTAGCAACAGGCTCTGAAATAAAAGTTTCCCTGTGTAGCACTCTGCTGAGTCACTATTTCTGTTTTCTTGTTTTTCACTTCCTTTCTGGCAGTTGCAACACCTCTTCCTTCGCTCCCTTTCATGTGCAAAATCTTTCTCTGTTCCCATTCACCTCATTTTTTTCTAGACCTTTGGAGCAGGCCAGACCCAGGTTCGGATGAGTTTGCTGCCCTTAAGTAGCTCAGACAGTGTCCCTAATTCCCAGCTGGAAACTTCCTCAGGGCACAGCTTTTCCCTTAACCAAAAATCCTCTGCTTCAGTGGGGATTTTGGCTGAGGGCACAGTAAAGACTGAGTAAAGGATAGAGGATTTGACCCATTGCTAATTTAAGTCTCAATGAATTCTCCTTCTTCCTGCTCCTTTTCTGGGGAGGATCGTTGCTTCTCAGGAAATTCAGGATATTGTAGAAGGGTTACATATCATAGAGTACCTTGTAAATAAGAGCTTAACACAACTCTTACATGTTTGCATTTATAGATATGTAGTTCTTACTTAATGTAATATTAATACAGTACTGCCTATAATGTGGTAGGGAGTTACTACATTTTTCAGTGGTAGAAATGTTTAAAATATTGGGTTTATTTACCTTAAAAATGTTGCTTGTGAGCAAAATGCTAACAATGTTCCTTCTGATTAAATTGTTAAACAAGTGAAATTTTCCACAGCAAAAACTACAGAGCTCATTCTGCTCTTTCATGTTGACATAAGTCCCTGCTGGAGATGACAGTGCAGTGAGTGTCATCAAGCTCAGAATGCTTTGAAAAAACCTAATAGATCAAATTTTGCTGTTGCATGACTAGGGACACCGTGAAACCTTTTACAACTGCTGTCAGACTACAGCTGCAAGGCTTGGGTCAGAAATTAAGGTCAAGGGCAGAACTTGAAGTCATTGAACTGTTGGGTAATTAAATGTTCCATGGTGCGATATGTTTATTTGTTTTAAAGTAGTAGGTGACCAAAGAGCTTATTTTTCAACATGATTTTTGTTGATGTTGCAGGAGAAACACAGCACTTTAAAAATGCCTTTGCGGGGAATGATGCCAGTGTTACGAGATTACCACTTGCTTTCTATTCAGGAATGTATGCCTATTCAGGCTGGTAAGTTGTTCAAAACTATAAGTAATTGTTCTGAAATCAGACACTAATATGCTCTAACAAAGACATTTATTTATATGATGAAATAAGTATCACATTCTAGACCTTTTGCCAAACTACATCATGTAGTAAGTATAGATCTCACCACTGTTCCATATGCTCAGTAGAAATTCTGCAAGCAGCTCCACAAAGCAAAGATTTTTCTTCTGCAGTGTACAATAGGTAAACACGCACTGAACACTAAAAAAATCAGACTTCTGTTTCTGTTCTTAAGACTAGAAATAAAGGCAATAAGAAAAGAATGTTCTTAAATTTTCATTAGGTATTTCAATAAAAGGATAAAAGGGATAATGAATCTTTAATTTTTGTTGAATAAGTCAGTAATTACATGAAAAATCTGTGAACTCTTTCAAAGTTGTGGATCTCCATCCCACTCGTGTGGACCTCAGCCTTTGCTTTGTAAAACCAGTATTTAAAGAATAAGAAGTGAACCATGATAATATCAGTATAGACCACAAAACGAGGTAAAAAACTAGATTCTTACGCCTCTTGCTCTGAGAGACTTGGACCTCACTTAACAAGAAGTGCAACTGGCTTCCATGGAAGTCAAGTGCTATTGACTATGAGCAAAGGTACGAGAATCTGCCTTCAAGTATCCTGCTCAGAACTTTCTTTCAAGTTCTTTCCCTCTCCCCCACCAAAGTACACAGCAGCTGGTTTGAAAGGCACTGCTGCTCTTTAAATCTGCCTTACGATTTATTCATGCTTAGTGAGGGCTCCACAATGCACACTGCCAACGTGCTTTTGCAGCAGCAGTGTGGGGGGGAAATAAAGAGAGTACAATGCAGCAAGTGGGCTTATTTTGAGATAGCTTTGTGTGCAGGTCTTCCTTTTCCTTTCCATAACCTCACAGGCAGCTAAGTTCTTTACCTCGCACAAAAGGCGAGGGCTGAGAGATAAGGGTTTTATTTATTTAATTCGGAGGGACAATGGGCTGAGCATTTGAGTTCTCTGCCTGTCTGTAACTCCCTGGTTGCAGGAGCATTATAAACATGGACACTGAAGTACTGAACAGAACTTTTCTATTAAATGGTGGGGGGGTGGGAACCCAAGAGAGTCTGAAGCTTTTATCTGTGATAGATATAGAAGAACAGAGCCTGGCATTTTGAAGCCTGGAAGAAACTGAACTCATTGTACAGACACTCGCTACCTTCTTCCCCCTCTCTCATATAAGTGCCTCTATCTCTCATATCCATATATGTGGTGGTTTCTCACTTTAAAAATATTACTCTAACTGTATGTTTTTGGCAATTTTAAAAAGCTCTTTAATATTATTTATTACCAAGGCAGAGTTTGTTTACTGTAAAATGCTACACCAAAACCACTGGTATTCTGTTGCTTCTTTCTAATTTCTTTCAATTTTTCACCTAACATTTCTAACTTCTGCAATAAAAATAATCTCTGTTTTTCCTTTACACTTTCTGACACCTTTTCAAGGTCCTTATTTGCCACTTACAAAAGAAATTAACAGGAAAAGACCTAATTTGGCTAGTGGTTCTTTCCCAGCTGCCTATTTGTCTCTGTCACCAGCTCAAATTGATTACCTCAGAGCACAGAAGAGCAGACCATTAAGTGGAGTGTCAATACCCTAGCACTATCAGTTTCATGGGGCTAAATCAATCCAATAAGCTGAATGTGAAGGAGTGTTGCAAGTGTTGATGTTGTGTCCCAGGACGCGGGCAGAATTTTATGCATAGTCTAGGAGACTATTAACTTTTAACGATACAACTTTAAAAACCAGAACAATGGTAGTATCGCTTATATGTGTGGGTTCATCCTGTGAAGAGCAAGTGCAGACTACTGGGTATATAAACTGCTGGGTGAAAAAGAACAAGTAGAGAAAAGAGTTCAAGGAAGCATGTTTTCACATCAATAAAAGGGCTGATGCAGGGCCATGAAATTCCTTCTGTGTAGAAGCAGGACTAAGACCAGAAAGAAGCAGCTGAATGTCTTACTCATCAGAAACCGTCTCTCCTTTGAACCATCCCAACCCCTTCTTTTGTGCTCTGTGCACTAACAAGTTTAGAAACCAGTACTGAGGTTGTTGTATAAGATGGCAAATCTAGTTTTACAGAATTTCATACTTGGTCACAAAAATTACATTTTTTAAAAAAACCGTGAGCTAGCACTAACTTATTCTGCTAACTCAGATCTGGTCCAAAACTTGTGATAGAGAAAAAGGTCCCAGAGTTTCCACCAGGTCAGGTACCATTTGTTTATTCACTGTATCACTGTTGAGTCAGATATCATTTGTCTTCCTGTATCTGTCCTAAAAGTAGAAAGCCAGCATAAGCACTGTATTGACTGCTCTGTTTAATTAGCCAGGATGTGACTTTGTGACTGTATCTGAGCCAGGTGCATCTGTGTGATCCAGCGATGCACAGACCTGGTGCTAATAAAGTGTAGAACAGAGGGTTCAGTGACCTTGAGGCTTATGGTTGCTTTGTATGCAGGGCTGCGCCTGGTGAGTAATTCCTATGAATTCCCATACGTAGCTGTCTCTTGCACGCTGCTGGAATATGACCAGAGTGCAACCTGTTCTGGAGGTTGTACAAGAGCACACAGGATTAGCAGCCTGGCTTTGTGATCCTATATGACACACTAGTGTCAACATCCTGGTTTTAGGAGGTTGTTTTTTTTTTTTTTGAGGTTTCATTTATTTTTATTGTTAAGAAGTCCTTGCTGAGTACCCTGATGAGAATTTTTGCCAATATAACCTGAAATTGTAAAAGGCTACAGCCACAAATGGAACACGAGGCTGGAGGGTGTGTGTATGTTTGTGTATAGGGTAAGAGTAAACCATAATTTCCCTAGTATGCCAGGGAAAAGGTTTCATTTAATTCCACACCGATGTTATATTCCTTTTGCCTTTTTTCTGCTTTACTGTCTTTTCTGAGAATTCCCTTCCTGAGTGTGGGGATGGGGGAAGGTTAAATTCACACTCTGCTTAATCCAAACATGAGACTGAAAAGTCTACTATAATTAACTTCAGTGCTTAACTGAAAGCATCTTCTTGATTCTTTGCAAAAGAAATACAGAATCAAAATCTACCAATCCCTTATAATATGTTTTATAACTCTTTTCTAGGTTTTACCTCAATTTTGTTACTGAAGAAGTGGAAAACCCTGAAAAGTATGTACCTAATGTTTTTCTTGACTTTTGAAAAATGGATATAAAATTTAAAATGCTATAAAAGTAGTGATCTTCAGAAATTCTGCATGCTGGTCAAGTTGCTTGCTTTGCAGCAGATCTGGTACCTATTTGAATTGCAACTGCTTGAAGATTTGCTATTTTTGGCCTGTTGTGACCTTGTTATGTATTCTGCTTTTATGTGCAATGAAAGCAGAAAGCTAAGTAGATCTTCAGGGCTCTGATTCTTCCCCTCAGGATACAAGCAACTATCAGTGGCCCCTTTCAGTGGAAGTTACTGGCATCCTGTCAGGGAAATCTTGCCCAAGAAACTTATCTGCTGCAATATTTGGCAGTTTTGCTATGTTTAAATATTAATCAAATACTTAGTTCTACTTGTTTTAGAAGTCTCAGTGTTTCAGGATCTTGAATACGCATAGCACAGCACCCGATCCAATTAAACCAAACAGGGGATATTGGTGGGAGTCTGTTTCAAACCAGAGATGAATACTCTCACAGCGCCTGTCTGTAAAATACGGAAAGAAAAGCTGTCCTATTACCGAGAGTTTGATTTGGCAGACCTATTTTGATAGAAAAGTTTTGGCACATGTTTCCAATAATAAAACAATATTAACCTTTTCTAAAAAAATAAAGAAAATATGCTTTGTCAAATCAAATTTTGTTCTTTGAGGAAACTAACAATTTACTTGATTAAAAATCATGAGTAGATATAATTTTCTTAGGTTTTAAAAATAAGATATCTGCCTGGGTACCAAATAACTTACTGTTTAAAAAGACCTCCAGTGCTGTACACTCGGAGAATATGAAGCTACATATCTAAGAAATGTAGAGAAAGAAAAAAAAAAACCCAAAACAAATAAAAAAAAACCCAAAAACCAAACAGCTGTTGATGGGGAGCAGGCAGAAAGTTTTCAGTTGGTTTCTTCAAAGTCTGAACCAAGCCTGGTGCTGTTTGGTATTTTCTTCAGAGATATGAAAATAATTGCAAAGAAAGTGATGATAAAACATGAGGATGGCAGAAAGACTGGCAGATTTCCATTGTTTCAATGCCTTTGAGGGGTCTTGGGTGTTAACAGGCTCTTTAATGTGATCAGGAGATGTATAGCAAAGAATGTATGACTGGAAGCTGAAACCAGACAGATGCAGGTAGAAGATACAGCATTAATATTTAACAAGGTGGTTGACTAATCATTAGCACAGATACCTACGTACAATTGGATTTTCCATCGGTAGTCTTCAGTTCAGACGTAACACCTTTTTAGAAGCCATACTTTAGTAAAACAGAAGTCATTAGGCTCATGGGAGAGCAGCTGGCTAATGCTTCCCACCAGGAACTCAGGCTAGATGGTCTAGTAACAAATTGAGGTTTAACTACCAAGAATCTGTGTGCTTTATAAAGTCAGGGGAAGCAGACATAAAAAAAACCCCAACATTTCTTTAAAAACTTTTTTTAAAACTTTTTTTTAAACAAAAAAACTTTTGAAAAATCATTGTATGGTAGACTGATTTGAAAAGAAATGTGAAACTAAATAAAGAAGTGAAGTGATTCTTGTCCAAGACTTCTACTGCTTCAGGAAATTCTGGGGAGATGGGTTAGGAGCCAGAGTCTTGGTGATGTGATCAAAAGCATTTGTTAGAAGTGATACGATTTGTAAATTATCATGTAGTTACCATCAATACTGCATGATGTTTTTAAACATGCTCATGCCTACCACCCTTTGGGACTTTTCATACACTTATGTGTCTCTGTAGTCCTCTTAACTGTATGGTGATTTAGTGAAATTATTGGTAATTTTCATTACAGCTGTGTTGGTTTATGTTGACTTTTTTTCTTATGGTTTGAGTCAGAGCGCATGTTTTTGAACATGTTGCTCTCTGCTGCATAGGACAGAAAGGCATAGTTCCTTTTTTAAAAAAAAAAAACCTAAGCACCTATATGTGTTATCACAGCTAAGAAAAGTGGTGTGGGTTACATTTCTGGGTTTTCCTCATTGCAGCTGGGATGTGAGGGAAGGAGACACTCTTTTCTGCCCCCATCTGCGGAGAACTTCTCTGTTCTCCAGGTGACCCTTGGAGAGCTGCTGAAGTTAATTGTGCTGCTAGTGTGGATGCAAGACGGTGGGGGGCAAGCCATGTAGCCTGGTGTATTCCAGGATGGCTCTGGAAAAAAACAGCTCAATGTTACATGTGAAATGTTGTTCCAAAGCTGTTAAAGCTTCCCTTCATTACTCTTCTTCTTGAGATTGCACTTTGAGAGGACAAGAAGGGATCTTGTCCCAGTGTTTACAGCAGGGTGCCTGGGATCACAATCTCCATGCAAAGGTACAAATACACAGTAGAAGAGTGGGATTTTAAACATTGCTAAATAAGTGCTGTTGATGGCAAGCAAAGTGGGTTGCTACTGGCTGGGCTGGTGGGAGACCTCTGGACCAACTGTAAATGGGGATTCTGGACTCCATTAACCTGAAACAAGCAATTAAACAAAGCAGTTGGATTATTTCTTTAATCTAATTGCCACCTGTGAATGGCTCTGCTAGAGAGATGTCCTAAAAAAGGACCTGCTCCACCACCGTTCCCAAAGATACAGGGAATATAGTGTGGACTAATCCCAGGGGCAACTGTTTCAGCTCCCACCAAATCAGTGTAGGAATTAGGTGAGCCACTAATCATGGTGCTATTATAGGCTATTATTATTAATTATATTAATATTAATTATTATTTTACCTAAAATGCTCTCTTCCCTTTCATTCTGATTGTATGCCTTATGTTAAAGGTTGCATACAGTGCTGCAGAGGTATGACATAGCTGTTTTTAAAAGGTAAGGGAGAAGTATAGGCTTGAGCAACTTAAGAGTTTGTAACAGCTCCAAGTGTGCAATTTGTAATGTTTGTCAATGGTTCGGGATGCAAATTACTTCCAGCGGCAGAGGTGAGCACAGCGATGTGTTCTGCACTGCGTGTGCCAAGGCAAATGTTTGTCTGAGAATCAGTCACAGTTGCGTGTTTCCAGGTGTGTGGCGGCTTTCACAGTAACTGACAGCCGGGGCTGAGATGAATGATCAGCACTGTCCCCACGTTAACCAGCCTGCTGCAGAGCCGTAGTGAAGTGTACTGAAGGAGTTGTGGGGAGGATAGCAGAGCTACAGAGAGGGGAATGCAGAAATGCTCTAGCAGAGAGAGGAGCTGCAGCAGAGCTGCCAAGGGCCCAGGTTTGGGGAGACCTCTTTAAACCCCTTTTTTTCTAGTGAGTCCTGGACTCCCTCTCTGCTCTTGTGGTATTGTGGAGTGTGTGAGTGAGAGAGAGAGAGAGAGGTGGGTCAGGGCATCAGAATATATCCTGAGATGCACAGGAAGGTAGAAACATCAGCTTTTAGACATTAAAGTTTTCCAGATAGCGCTTGCTTTGTTTGCTGCAGTGTGTGGGGCACCAGGAAAGCTTGCAGGGGTGCAGCAAGTGCCATCGGAAAGGTGGGAGCAAGGCAGGGGAAGGGGGGATGCCCATGACCTTGCGCAGTTGAAAGCCACCTTTGTGCTCCCTCAGAGTGGTTGTTTGTACAGGCAGAAAGGGCTCCTGAGGGCTGTGGGAATCTGTGTGGGTGCAGCAGTCTGCTCAGGTGCTATAAATTGCAGGCTGGGTCTATAAACAGGATAAATACTCTGGGCCTGAGGCACTGAGATACCTCGGTGACATGAAATCCTAGATGGAGCGAGCTGACACAGAGACAGTGGAACTGAGCCAAGTGGAGAGGAAGTGCCCTTTAAATTATAGAAGGGGAAAATATGAAAAGGAAGAAAAAATCTGAAAGTGAATACCATTACTTTTTGAAGATTTTTGGAAGTAGTGCTGAATTCTCACTTTGGAAATGTCACAGTCCTTTCTTTTGTGTAAGAAAAAGGACATTATTGTAACCCCAGTTATCGTAAGATGTAAAAGTAGCTGTTTCTGTCTCCTGCTAAACCTCCTTTTGATGTCTCATTTTTAAGCCTGGACTCATTTCTTTATTCCTCTTTGTTAAAGTGCTTCTCTCATACAGCATTAGTAGGACCTGAAGCAACATGAAGTAGATGTTTGTTTTACAAGGAGCTGTGGTTGCAGTGTTCAGCTCCTTTAATGTTCTTTTTTTAAATTTTTTTTTTTAAATGAGCCTGAAACAATTTTGTTATCAAGACTATGTGGAACAACATTGAAGTCTAATAACAAATTTATTTTACTTTTGAAACTTATACTTTGCATATATGTGCTGGGTCAATAGTGATGGCTGTTTGAAATGAAATATCTGAATAATCCTTGAAGCAGTGCTTCACTAAAACAACCTCATGCAATCACGTCACGTGCAGCTTTGATCTTTTTGATTTTCTTACATTATAAGGATCAGCCCTACTCAAACTGAGGTCGCATTGTATTGTCTAAATAATAAGTGAATGAAGGAACAGCTGGGTCTCTGAGAGAGAATTTGTCACCTGAAAATTGACAGGAGCAGTGTTGCCTGGAGCAGTAAATTCAGAGAACTGGAAATCAAGTATGTTGAACTTTCAAACTCATTTCTTATACATAGTCTTTGAGCTCATCTGTATTCTTGAGCATCCACTCTGTACTCTCAAGAAACAGACCAAGCTTTTTCAATCAAGACCCTAAAAGCAGCTCATGCCTGAATGGCACTTCCATCCTCCCTTCCCAGGCAGAGCAGAGTCCAGGATCAGCACTCTAGTTTGTCAGGAGGTTTGACGGACTCCAGATGAGAAAATAACACAGAAGTGTTTTTAAATTACAGCAATGTCTTCAGAACCTTGTTGAAGTCAGGGCCAGATTTTGTCAGATGCTGGCCAAAGAGAATCCTGCTTTCAAAAAACCCTTTATGTTCTGCGTCCTCAGTAGGACGTAGATGAGCCCAAATACTTAATGTTATAAAGATTTTCTTTCTCTACCACTTTTTGGTAGAGAAAGAAAATATTATTTCACTTTAAGGGAAGGGGAACTAAGACTTGAATTCCTTAATGACTTTAAGGAAGTCTATTAATGAATGAGCAACTAGAAGTATTGATTCACAGTTCTCCTTTAACTCAAAATCATATTATTTCTTTTGCAGTGTTTTTGTTAGTGTTGTTGAACTTAGAAAATATTTTTCCTTTAGTGATCTTCAGTTTCAGTTGTATAAAATGATAGCTAGGATATTGTTAAAGGATGTGGATTCTGCAAATATTTTACAGCAAAAAGTTAGATCCCTTTGCAGTTGCAGTTAAGTACAGCTGCTGTTTGGCATGATCCTTTCTTCTTTGATTCTGTTCTTCCTCCTTCCTTTCTGTTTTCACACAGAATCACATACAGAATGGTGGGAGTTGGAAGGGACCTCAGGGGATCATCTAGTCCAACCCCCCTGCCAAAGCAGGTTCCCTACAACAGAATGTACAGGAAAGTGTCCAGGCGGGTTTTGAACATCTCCAGAGATGGAGACTCCACAGCCTCTCTGGGCAGCCTGTCCCAGTGCTCCGTCACCCTCACAGTAAAGAAGTTTTTCCTTAGGTTTGTGTGGAACATTCAGTGTTCCAGTTTGTGCCTATTGCCCCTTGTCCTGTCACTGAGCACCACCAAAAAGGGCCACTTCATTTACAAATATTCTGTTTCTGTTTGTAAAATAACTTTGGTCCAGCCCAGGCAATCTATCATTATTTAAAAAGTTACACTGTGCAAAGAACATATTATTGAGATGTATAGTGTTTATAAGCCTGCTCTCAGATTGATAAATCATGTCTTGTGCTGTTGAAAAGCCAAGAAATGAATTGCTTTGCTATGACCTTGAGGTCTGAGATTAGTCAGTTTGTCTATTAGATTTTTCCAGTGTTCTTCTCACTTCATTTATTCCTTCTTTTCTAAGGAACTGAGAAGCAGCAGATGTATAGCAAGTCACCAAGGCTTGATGTCATCAGACATTTTGTAAAATCAGGATATCAAAATGTTTGATATAATCTGCTTTTATATTGGATTTAAATAATGTGAGTGTCATGTCTAATTAATCTAATACATACCATCCATTCATATTAATTAATGTTTAAAGTCACACTTTGCATCTATGAGGACTGAGAGAGAGAAATGTGATATTAGAGGGTTTTTTTCAGGGTCTCTAAGCATCACAGAGATGCAGATGGACAGGAGAGGAACGGTGGCTAAAGACACTACAACTCTTCCATCTTCCTAGTTGCTTGTAGCCATCTGATTTTGGGCACAATCATGTCTTCAGAACTATAAAATCCTTTAATGAGGAGTTGAGTCTACCCAAATGAAGAAAACAAATTAATTTACTAGATCAAATATACTTAAACAAAATCAAGTATGGGTTTTGCTATTTGTAAGTTGTATGAAAAAACATTTAATTGAGAATGTAATTTGATAGTATTAATGTGTCAAATACATTTACTAGCTCGTAGGGGAGCTGGCTCACCAGCATGAAACTGTTCTTGATAAAATGAACTTTACTTTTGCTCTCTCACCAACCTTATTAACTACTTATTGTTTACATGCCTCACATCGTCACCTCATCATGACTGTTTTTTAATAGATGACTGACAATTAATTTCTGAGACTAGGTGTTTCAGTCTGAGATTTCTGAAATCTCAGTATAGGCACTAATTTTTTGCACTTCATGATTTTTTTTTTTTTAATTAAAGGATGCTGCTTCATCTCTTTTTGCAAGCTGGAAATTCTCTTATAAGTGGGATCCAAATGTTCTGAGTTACTTTGCTTTTATTGATAATATTTTTTTCTCTAAAACTCCTAGTTTGGGAGACTTTAACTGTCCTATAGTTTGGTACACAATGGTTTCCAAAACACTGTTGCTTGCAAACCATGTGTACAACGTCAGGCGGAGAATTGCTTAAGAAAATATTACACAGGAGGCAATGCAGGCATTAACTATGACATAATATGTTTCGAAGGAGTAATCATTATTTAATTTTGCATCTGATCTCAGCTAATTTTTGGTGATAGTTTGAGGCAGCTTGGATTCAAAACCAATTACAAAGCTGAGGGAGGAGAAATACTGAAAATACTCTTTGGCCAGCTATGATCTCAGCTTATATATAGTGGTATTGCAGACAGATTTTCTTGCAAGGCTTCCGAATTCCTAATGGAGCTGCCAGTAAATCAATAAGGAATAAGATTTTATAGAAAGCCACCAGACTTCCTTCAGGACATGTTGCTTTTGTTGCTCCACTGTCCTGCATTTCAGTAAGTGGAACTTTTAGAGTCACAAGTAGAAGGATCTTGAAGGAAAACTCCATGCTGGAGCAGCAGATGCTATGGCAGATTCTGCTGAGTTTTGGCTCCAGCTTCTCCTTCATTCTCCCCCTCTCCATCCCACCCCATGTATGATGTGCTGTAAATGCCCTAACCTTGATGATGTATTGGTTCTGCTGAGGATGGATGGAGTTAAGTGAGCCACATGTGAGACATGAAAAGGTTTCAAGGGCTGCAACATGCTCATGAGCTGTACTTGGGGCCTGTCTGTGATAGAGAGTCACTAAATTGACAAAATATTTCCAATCAGCTGGAGTGAAAAAGGGAAATTGTGATTTTAACTGTGTTAGCAGCTGGAGTTAAATCAGGGAAAAGGCCAGGATGGAATTGAAATTGGTAACCCAAATTAAAATCCAAGTAGTTGAATTCCTTTTTTTTTTTTTTAACTTCAGTTACTAGATTTTTGGATTTGATAATGTGGGTTCTTGCAGCGCAGACTTTTCTTTGGCCTTGCAATTTTTGAGAGTTTCAGCACTCTAGCTCCCACATATCTAATGTCTCATCATTAACTGAGGAATGCAGTTTGAGTCCTTTGGTTCTTATTTTCCCCATTCTAGGCTGTTGAACACAAATTCCTCCTACCACATCTGGGTGTCCCTTGTCCCATGGATGCAGCATGCCCTCCTCAACAGAGAGCACATCTGGAAAACATGCAGTTTGAGTCCGGAGTGATCCAGATGTGTGCAGAAAGACACTCTGCAAACCTGAATCCCCTGCCTTGTCTTTGACACATGCACTTTGTGTCTGAGCAGTGCTTTGAATTCACCAGAGCAATATATACAGACAGCAGAGGGGCTGGGAAGATGACTCGCTGCATGAATTCATCTGTCATCTGGAATAGGGATCACAGAGAGCAAAGGCTTCAGCAGCAGGGATAACAAAAAGGCTGCAGATTTCATTGGGCACTGTTCCTCTTCCTTACCTCTGCAGACAGTCACAGGCAGCTGCTGTGTGTGCGTACTGCTTTCAGGGTGCTGCATGTTTTTCCTTACACATTTAGTTAGGGACTGACCTACTGGATACTACCACAAACTATATTGTTCAGGAATGTGTATGTGACACATTCAGCATATGTTATTATTAATTTTTCCTTTTCCCTTATGTAGTCCCCCTCCC
>NW_010341448.1:0-277 GCF_000700745.2 Antrostomus carolinensis
GGACAGGGACATGCCAAGGGGTCAATGGGCTGTAATTAGTGCAACCCCCCCATCCCAGTAGCACCCATTGGGTGTACTGGGACACCCATCCCACTGGGAGCACCCTCCAGCTGTTTGAGGGGTGTGGGGGGGTCCCATTCCCTTTGCTACACCCCAGCTTTGTCCTGGGAGACCCCTCCCAGGCATTGCCAATAGTGGGTGACACAGTGAGGGGACCCCCCCCGACCTCCAGACCTGGAGGGGGGTGATGGGGGGGAGGGGGCTGGGTGGGGGGGGG
>NW_010341448.1:403-623 GCF_000700745.2 Antrostomus carolinensis
CTGGTTTCTCCGTGAGCGTGTGTCTCCGTGTGCGTGTGCGTCCGTCCTTTCATGGCATCGTGCAAACCCTACGTGAGCACCGACCCTGGTGCCTTCGCTGAAGCAAGAGGACAAAAAAAAAATGAAAATAAAATAAAATAAATAAAATAAATCAACAAAAAAAAAAAATTGATTCTGGTTTAAACCAGGAGAAGGAAAAAAAAAAAAAGGAAAAAAAAAA
>NW_010341449.1:0-7874 GCF_000700745.2 Antrostomus carolinensis
ACCCAAACCAGTCTGGGATTCTGTGACTCTCCACAAAGCCCAGCACTCTCAGGAAGCACCAGTGTGGGAATGGGAACCGTAAGGCTCCAAGTTTGGGATCCAGCCCTTGCAGCTTGGGATTGCTGATCCTGCTCTGTGCAGAAAGGGGCACGTCCAGGGCTACTCAAACCTGCTTGCAGGACGGGCTGGATGCCAAAGCAGCCTGAGGAGTGGGAAGGCAGCACGGAGCCCTTTTGCCTCTCATTTTCCAGCTCCTTCTGCTTTATTGGTTCCTCTAAACAAGCACAGCCCAGCATCCTGACTTCACACGCATGAGGAGAGAAGCAGCTCTCCGGAGGAACACTGTCAGTGCCCAGAGAAAAGGCTGGAGGACCAAGGGCTCCTTTCTTCAGCAGCTACACATGCTCCATGATGCTTAACACTCTCTGATGTGACTGAAGTTCATTTCTCTGCTGGAACCAGAGAGCCCCAACCCCAGAGCCACTCATTAGCCAGGCCATGGACTGAGAAACGCTGTGTACCCACCACTGCACAGATCTCCTGACACAAAACAGTGACCAGCACCTCACTAGAACCTCATATGGAGAGACAGCAGATGATGAGAAAAAGACAGCCTCAGAAAATACGTCTTCCCAACAGGCAGGGACAGGAAACCAGGCTGTACCCTCCCACAGAGGCAAATAACCTGCTTTCTTGGGATATTTGGGTTCAAGAGTAAGTATCCAGGTGACAACTATCAACTGGGGAAATTGTTCTGTTTGCTCCATTGCAAAGGCATTACACCACAGAACCACAGAATCATCATGGTGGGAAAAGACCTTTAAGATCATCAAGTCCAACCACAAACCCAACACTGCCAATTCCACCTCTAACCCATGTCCCTCAGCAGCTCATCTACCTGTCCTTTAAATACCAGCAGGGAA
Source organism: Antrostomus carolinensis (assembly GCF_000700745.2). Taxonomy (NCBI): domain Eukaryota; kingdom Metazoa; phylum Chordata; class Aves; order Caprimulgiformes; family Caprimulgidae; genus Antrostomus; species Antrostomus carolinensis. The sequence goes on from NW_010341449.1 coordinate 924, forward strand.
GGTGACTCCACCACTGCCCTGGGCAGCCTGTTCCAGTGCTTGACAGCCCTTTGGGTGAAGAAGTTTTTCCTCAGATCCAATCTGAACCTCCACTGGAACAACTGGAGCCCATTTCCTCTTGTCCTGTCCCTTGGGCCTTGGTTGAACAGACCCACCCCCACCTCTCTCCACCCTCCTCCAAGGGACTTGCACAGAGCCACAAGGTCTCCCCTCAGCCTCCTTTTCTCCAGGCTCAACACCCCCAGTTCCCTCAGCCACAAGGGAACTCAGCACACTTGTGCTCCAGACCCTTCCCCAGCTCCGTTCCCTTCTCTGGACACGCTCCAGCACCTCCATGTCCTTCTTGGACTCAGGGGCCCAACACTGAACCCAGCACTCGAGGTGCAACTGAAGTAAATGCATTTAAGATGACACATTCACATTAGGACTCTTCAGTACCAGAAAAGTACCAAAAAAGAATGAAAGGAATTCAGACAACAGTTCACACCTATTAGTCCATCTGAAATGACCAACAGAAAGAAGTCTGAGTAAAACAAATATTAAGACACAACGATTACTTTAAGGGATCACCACAGTTACAAAGACAGACAAATAATTTATGGCTGTTGGTAAAACCAAATCAAGGCTCCCGCAAACCCTTTTTATGCAACATTTTAACTGGAGAAAAAAAAAAGCACGTACTGAAGTGTAACTTTAAGCAGGAAAAAAGAAATAGAAATAAAAACATTTGCAGGCTGGAAAATCTGTGTTTGTGTGTGTTTCTCCAACACCCAGCACACTGACACTGCAACCACAAACGAGACCCTGGGTATTGCCATCAATGCTGATCAGTATCTCCACCAATTATGACTCCAGACGCCAGCACGGCCAATTAAGGCTGCTGCAAAGCTACAGGAAAAATTAGGAAGGTCCCTTGGACTCAATTACAGCAGCCAGCGTGCGCTCTGCAGCCCCGGAATTCATTCTCTGCAGGAGCAGACTAAGAAGTCCACATCCACTTGTATAGGAGACTGAGAGGAGATCTCCTGGGGGTCTAGAACTTCCTCCCAAGGGGCAGAGGAGGGGCAGGCGCTGATCTCTTCTCTCTGGCCACCAACGAATGCCAGGAGCAGAGGGAATGGCAGGAAGATGTGGCAGGGGAGGGTGAGGTTGGCCATGAGGAAAAGGTTCTTGAGGCAGCCAGAGGGTGGTGGAGCACTGGAACAGGCTCCCCAGGGAGGTGCTGATGGCACCAAGGCTGACAAGATTCCAGCAGCATTTGGCCAAGGCCCTGAGGGACATGGTGTGAATGTTGGGCTTGTCCTGTGCAGGGACAGGAGTTGGACTGGATGATCCTGGTGGGTTCCTTCCCATTCCAACATTCGGTGATTCGACGACTCTCTTTCACCCAGTTCCCAAGGGCTGTGGTGACCCATCCTGTTTCCCTCCCGGACGGGATTCCCAGGCAGTGTGACTGGAACAGGTAAGCTGTGTCCATTCCCCAGGGCCATCACAGGCTTCTCAGCCACCAGCCATCCCCACCTCCCATTCCAGCCACTGTCACAGGTCACTGCAGGCCTCGTTCCTCATCAAACAGACAATTGACTGACCAAATCCCCGGAAATGAGATAAAATTTCAGTCTGTGAATGGCTGAGAAAGGAACACTGCTCTGAGGAGAAGCCAGTGGTGTGCACTGTCCCTGGGACCAACAGCCTGTGACATCCCCTAATACCAAATCTTCACGCGCTGCTGCTGAGCAAAAAGCCAAATTGAAAACCAGGCCAGAAACTTTTCGCTACACGATTTGCAATATAGGTTTATGGATCTAATTCCATTTATTTTTTGAAAGAAGAAATGAACAGGCTGGAGATAAAGCAGGAGAATCTCAGATATCAAAGAGATGCTTCTTCTAAAACACGCTTACATGCTCTGCTGGGCTACTCTTCAAAGAAACGAGCAACTAAATTCATGACCACAGGACCAAGAGCTCCCACAGCACTGGAGAATGGGGGGTAGGCAGTAGGACAAGCTTTGAAATGGATATATAAGCTCATTTTGAAATTAAAAGCATAAATTGGAGACTAAGATTTCTGCACCAGAAAGTGTTCCCAGTGAGTAACTGGGATGCAGAACATGGCCAGGCAGAAAAATCAGCTTCCTGGAGCTGGAAGAACAAAAATGTAAATGCGAGATATATTCCAAAACTGCTCTGTTACCTCTTGTAGCTGCAGCTCTGACTTTGTCATCTGGGGTTTAACAGTTTCTTTTCCTGATGTGAAGCTCCCGTTCTCACCCGGAGCTTGCTGACCATCTACAGCGGTGCTGGGTGCACCAGAACCATGTTAGCCTTTCCTAAGTGGTGACTCCCCATAAACCCCGCTGAGAAAAAATCCTCTGGAAATTTAGGAGCCCAGGAACTGGGGAATGTTCGCTGTCAAGGTACAGAGATCACCCGAGCTGGCCTGTGGTCTCAGAACACATCATGGGAGACCTGGGACCACCAAGGAATGGGCAGCTAGTGTGTCCTGGGTGTGCGCAGGCACCGTCCCAGCACCCAGATACACGTGGTGATAACTGGAACAAACTGGATTTTCACACTCACAGCTTGATCCCCACAGCTCCTGCCACATCCCAGCCAGGTGCCCCAGCCAAGGTGAGGAAAAAAGACATCTCCCCAAGGGCTTGCTGCCCCACACCCTCCTGGCACAGGCAGCACTGCCACTGCCATCTGTGCCTGTGTGACAGCCCAGGGGGAATATAGAATCATGGAATCCCAGACTGGGTTGGGTTGGAAGGGACCTGAAAACTCATCCAGTCCCAACCCCCCTGCCAGCAGCAGGGACACCTTCCACTAGACCAGGTTGCTCAAAGCCTCATCCAACCTGGCCAAGAACACTTCCAGGGAGGAGCAGCCACAGCTTCTCTGGCCAACCTGGGACACTGTCTCACCACCCTCACACCAAACAATTTCTTCCTCACATCTCAGCTCCATCTCCCCTCTGACACTTTCCAGTCATCACCCCTCGTCCTGTCACTCCCTGCCCTTGGCCAAAGTCCCTCCCCACCTTCCTGGAGCCCCTTCAGGTACTGGGAGGCCACTAGAAGGTCTCCCTGGAGCCTTCTCTTCTCCAGGCTGAACAGCCCCAACACTCTCAGCCTGTCCTCACAGCAGAGCTGCTCCAGCCCTCGCATCATCCTGGTGGCCTCCTCTGGACTCATTCCAACTGGTCCATGTCCTTCTTGTGTTGGGACACAAGAAAGACGAGTTGTTACACACACACTCTCTAAATAAATGCGTAAAAAACTTCCTGACACAGCTCGTGACAGCCAGAGAGGTGTTGGGCAATGAACTCCTCTCCAGAGCTGTACACGACACACACACACACTCCAATTCCTCCCTCTTCAAGCCTTTTTCTGGTAACTTCTTGTACCATGTTTGGTCCCTGTGTGACACCAAGAAAGAAATCATTTCAATTATGTTTCTTCTTCTCGTGTAGAGACTCATTTTTAAGGTTTGTGATTCACAAACTCTAACTGCAGGCTGAGAAATTCTGGGGACAGCAAAAAAATCAATGGAGAGGCAGAGGCGCACACTGAGCAGCACGGCAGGGTGGTGAACAGGGATGGAGCTCGGGGACAGCCCCTCTCTGCACGCCCAGGTCCCAGCCCTCCTCCAAAAGCAGGGAGGAAACACCATGAGTCACCTCAGCCGTGCTGGAGACAAGCGCAGGCTGAAAACCAACAGCACGTTCCAACCGATCACACGGCGAAACGTGGGCAGCAAAGAACCCTGGCAGCGTGTAGCTCATCAAAGGTTACCCGTAAAGTCATTATTACAACTCAATTAACTTCCTGAGGGAGGGGATGAGGAACATGGAGAGAGCTGAGGCTGTGCTGTGGGGTGGGCTGACCCCAGAGCGAGTGAAGAGATCCCCACCTCTCCTCCCACCAGCGCAGTGTTTGAGGAGGATGAGTGGGATGAGGGAGCTGGTCCAACAGTAACGAACCCCAGAGTCCCCCTCACCCCAGACAAACCCAAAAGCAATCCTGGAGCAGATCAGATCTCTGGTCATCAAGAGCCACCACCAAGCCACCAGCAGAGAAAAAACCCTTCGTGTGAAAGCGCAGCCGGAAATTTTTCAGATGTAATTTAACAATTCAGGGACTCTCCTGAGATCCCTGCAGGCACCACGTGGGTGCTGAGCAGCCCTGGCCATGCTGGAGCATGTGTTGGCCATGCAAGGCAGGGGTAGGACCAAAGCCACAGCCCTGTCCCCAACGTGTGACCAAGAGCACCGTGTCCCCAGGCGCTGCTGGGTGTTTGCACCTCAAAGGGCTCCGTGGTCTGGGCACAAGGGCTGGTTCATAGAATCATAGAATGGTTTGGGTTGGAAGGGACCTTAAAGCTCATCCAGTCCCAACCCCCCTGCCAGCAGCAGGGACACCTTCCACTAGACCAGGTTGCTCAAAGCCTCATCCAGTCTGGCCTTCAACACTTCCAGGGAGGAGCAACCACAACTTCCTTGGGCAACCGGTTCCAGTGTTCCTCCAGAAAGACATTGGACAGGCTTCAAGGACAGTGCCAGCACCCTGACGGGGTGCAAGTCTCCACCCTGGCCAAGACGTGGGCAAGGACAGTTGTCAAATTTCATTGTCAGCACACACTGCCTAGGCAGCCCCGTGGTGAGGAGCCACTGAGACCTGCTCTCAGGTGTGGAGATGGTGCACAGCTCACTGCTGGCAGCCTGCAGTGGGACATGGGGTGCCCTGGGACAGATGTCCAGCATGTCACACCACACTGGTGCTGGCCCTCCAAGGCTGTATCTACACCATCTGTTATTCACAGCATGGACCTCCTTCATCATGGGATGCTCTTCCAAAACCCACTGCTGTTGGCTGGGGGGGTGCACCACCTTCAGCCCTTACCTGTGCATCAGGTCACACCAATTTCACCCAGAGAGCATCTTTTAGACCAAAGTATCAAACAGGATGGCACGTGCAGCCCCACGAGCACAGATGATGGTCTGGTGGGACGCTTTCCCCTTCATTACCAGGCTGCATGGGGCAGGTGTCCCTGCATGAGTGCTGAGAAGAAGTCCTGCTTCCCGACCGCTCCTCAGGTTGGCCATGAGGAAAAGGTTCTTGAGGCAGCCAGAGGGTGGTGGAGCACTGGAACAGGCTCCCCAGGGAGGTGCTCATGGCACCAAGCCTGACAAGATTCCAGCAGCATTTGGCCAAGGCCCTGAGGGACATGGTGTGAATGTTGGGATTGTCCTGTGCAGGGACAGGAGTTGGACTCCATGATCTTGGTGGGTCCCTTTCAACTCCCAACGTTCTGTGATTCTGTGATTCCCAACAGCACTGGCTCAGTGTTCATTTTTACTGTAAATTTCCAGTAATTTATGTGGATTTTTTTCACCTAAGATTTCATATCCACCTTTTTTTTTTGGAGATGTTGATAAATAGCTTTGGGTGTTTATGTTGATCTGGGCAACTTCAGCACATCGGGTGTCGTGTCACAGCGCTGCCGGGCACAGGAACACCAACAGCTCAGCAGCTGGAGACAGCGGGAAGCCTCTTTTTGGGCTGATCCACAGAGAACCGTACATTAAAAACGAAGTTAATCTCAGAATTTTCCACCAACCCGGATTTTAATAAAAATAATCTCCCCTGGAGAGAGCTGTAATATAAAGCTCCAATACTGCTTCTCACACTGAGGCCCGTGCTTTCTTTCCAGTAACTGTGAATTATGGCTCAATTATGTTCACTTTGCCCTCTAAGCACAGGCAAGGAAGGAGAGGGAGGGCTGCCCTCATGTCTTCTTTCAGAAATAAATAATGAAGTGCCTAGCACAAGCTGGTGTCTGCTCCCGAGCTCCTCACCACACGCACGAGCGGGACCTCACGCGCACGGTGCAGTAGGTTTTACAAGCTCTTTCTCTCCGAGGACCTGTGAAATCCACCCTGTGCTGTCTGTGTCCTCCACAAACAAACCTTCAGCTCCCAGAGTGATCAACAGCTGAACCTTCGAGCTACAAAAGCTCTGGCAACTCCAGGTCTGCGACTCTTCAGGGGACGGAACTCAGAAAGACGAGAGAAATGACCATTTTGACAATTTAGCCCGAGGAAAACGTGCCCGTGATATCCTTCATGCCTTGCTTGCTCCAAGCTCTCCTCCATCCACTTCCCTAGTGGTTACCTACTCCCCAGTACTGCCCAGTCGCCTGGTCCCCAGCCCCACCACCACCAGCATCATCACCTCCCTTGTGGCAGGTCCCAGCATGGCTGTGGTGGCCCCTCCTGCCTCAACCACCTTCTGCCCAGAAAGCCAGCAGGTGGGACGGGGACAGATCGACGGTAGAGACTTCACAAGGAAAGAGGTTTTTCTCTTTTTAAGTAGAAAAAGCAACAGCAAGGAAAATTTCCACTGTGGTGACCACAGCCTGTCTGTGATCAGGGCAGAGCCCCTCGCTGACACCCACCCCAGCCCCTCGCTCTGCTGTGCAGGCACCATCCCTTCCTCCAGACCAAGCTTTCACAGCCCACGTGCTGGGCAGCTGGGAAAGGAGAAGCTGCAGGAACAACCCTGTGTCCTACAGCTCACCTCACAAAGCTGCAAGCACGGGGACAATTATTCCAGAGCACAGGACACAGAAATGCTGCAGGAAGAAGCTCCTGCAGGGACCCAAGGTCCATCGTGCAGGTCATGTCCAGCACACCCTGCCACAAAGCTGGTCCTGGCATCAGACAGGGATGGGCAGAAGCACCAGCAAATGATCCACAGATGCTGGAGGCCTCAGAGTGAACCTGATGGGGAACAATGAAATGTGGGTCCCATTTCTAAGTTATAGAATCAGAGAATCCCAGACTGGTTTGGGTGGGAAGGGACCTGAAAGCTCATCCAGTTCCAACCCCCCTGCCAGCAGCAGGGACACCTTCCACTAGACCAGGTTGCTCAAAGCCTCATCCAAC
>NW_010341449.1:7958-8309 GCF_000700745.2 Antrostomus carolinensis
TTCTTCCTAATATCTCATCTAAACCTCCCCTCTTTCAGCTTAAACCCATTTCCCCTTGTTTTGTCATTAACTGCCCTTACGAAAAGTCCTTCCCCAAGTTAAACACACTCATGTGTGCAGCTGGAAGTCAGGGAAGTAAAAGCATAACCCAGAGTAATGAGAGAACAATTCAAGCTCAGATGCGTGGTCCTCATGGGTGAAACTCTTTCTTCTCATTTCTTTCTCCATCACTTAAAACCTCTATTATTGCTGCCTCTGAGCCTCCAAGGAGGAACCGTGACTCTTCATCATTCAACCATTACAGCTAGGACAGACCCTGCGTCACAGAATCACAGAATCCCAGAGTGGTGG
>NW_010341450.1:0-2820 GCF_000700745.2 Antrostomus carolinensis
GTCCGGAGCGGGACGGGGCGGCGCGGCTGGAGCCCCGTGTTCCAGGAGCTGTGCGGCCCCGGGGGTCGGTCGTGCTACCCCGGCTCCGGGGCGGCTCTTCCCCGGGACTTCCCACCTCGGCGCACCCCTCGGATGTTTTATTTTTTTTCGCCGGAGGCCGGGGTGCCTCTCTTGCGGGGCTCCCGCTGGGCGAGGAGGGCATCGGGGAGCTGCGAGACCCGCAGCCTTGCCCGATCCCGGGCTGCGCCGGGCCGGCATCCCGACGGTGTCAGGAGGGGCTCCACTCCTGCTCCCGCGGGTTTGGCTTTTCGGCTGCACGGTGCAGCCCCGTGCTCCCGCCCAGGCAGCAGCCCTGCTCGGCTCTCCCGGCCAGTAAGGGCTGAGTGGCCCCGGACCCTCCGCACCCGCCGCCATGGGCGAAGGGTACCTGCCCTGCTTGTTAGTCCCGGCGCGGCCAAGTCTGCCTCTGCGGGCTGCTTCACCGGGAGCTGGGCGCCCTGTTTATCTGAAAGATTGCCTTTGCAGTCTTCTTTTTGCTGGTGGTGAGTGTCGTCTCCCCTAGGTTAATATGCAGGCAGAATGCGATTACCGCCGGTGAATTCATAAGCAAGGAAATGCTGTAGCTGAAGGAAGACAATTTGGCTGTCCTTTTGGAGATTTCCACGTAATCTTGATTTTGCTACACAACTGGTCGACAGATGGTTGGATTATCCACCGAAATGCAAGTCCAGAATCTCTCTGCATTGCTTTATAATCCTGTATTTGCCATTTATAACAGGCGGTGGTTTTTTTGCTATCAAATATTAGTTTTCTATTTTAACGGCATTGTCAACAAGTTCCATTCAACAGACTTTTGCCATCTGAGGCAGACTGAAATTCACCCTGTGCTTCATATAATTTTGAAAGATGCATAAACACACAGCTCACTAATCACAGCTGTTAGACTTCTTTCTTACCCACAGTTCCAGATTTCTTCTTTTTTTCGAAAATATATCTACAGTTTCTCTTTTCCTTAACATGTTGCTATCTGTGCTGTGTAATTTTCTGAGGAATTTTGAAGTGGAAATAAACATTGTTTGTAGGACAGTTCTTTCAATATTTTAAAGACTGACAGGGCAAACTGGCTGCAGAAGCACATTTTCAGGACCTGGAGAGGATATACTGTGATCTATCCCATGAATGTAAATCCTTCTCTGCATATAAGCAGTCCTAGCTTTTCTCTAGTGAGCAAACAAGATCACTGTAGGTGGAGGTTGGATGTCATCATTTACTGTGGCATGTTTTATTTAAGCAAACTCATCTGTTCTGGTTGACTGTATCTGTGAAAGAGAACTGGATTTACCTCTGCTTGGTGGGGAAGGCTTGTGTGGAACTCCTTTTACCAAGTAGAGTGAAATGTAAAACGGAAGTTGTAGAGAAATTGTGCTGTAACTCTGTTAGATACTATGTACCTGTTGAAGCGTGTAAGGGTTGCCAGGAACATCTGTTTTGAGGAAAGAAAAGTATTTTTGTAAAAAGGATAGTTAATTCTTGCTCATAACCACACGAGTTTTTGAGTAATACTTTTCTCTGTGTCTTACAAAGATGATAGCTGTGATACTCTGACAAACAAAGGTCACATGCAATCATCTGCTTGGTTGCAATATTATCATTATGTGTTAAATACACTTTGTATGATATTTATTTTGAAAAGTCCACAGAAGTTTGCCATGCGAGAACCTCCAGTTGCCTGCCTTCTGTATTATGGATTGAATCTGTACAAGATCTCTTCATGCATCTGCAATGTATGTCTTTTTATGGGAAAGTGTGTTAATTGATGCTATCACAAGCTAATAATCAGTCTCTTTCATAGGTTGGTTGTAGGTTTTAGCAAGCATTGACAGATCTTTCATTAAAGCATATAGAAAGTTGGTCTATAGTCAGTTTTGTTATATTACACAGAGAAGTATAGCTGTGCTTAATTTGCAGTTCCTTACAGTAGAACCAGGCAAAGTGATAAACTAGAGGATGTAAGTTTGAACTTTCCATTTTCAGTACAAATTATGTTCTTCTCGAAATGTTTTAGCTACCCTTTTTTTTCAATGGGTGTTTTCTGCAGTCCAACTGTTGTGCTGCAACCTTTTCTGTTGTTGTTTTTGTTTTTTTGTTTTTTTTTTAATTAGGAATTTAATATTCTGAAAATAGGCTTCAATTCTTTTCATTACTGTTGTATTAAAAAAGACTTCAATTCTTCTATTGGTAGGGCATGAGGGCTTTTTTGTGCAGTTACAGTAATATTTAGTTGTGATATTGAAAATATGGCATTTGTAGAACAGTTTTTCTATTTATGGCTAACTATATGTTACCCTTAAATAGAAATTATTTGAATATTTATTAGAGTATAGTTAATTTAGCACTTTAGGTATTGGGATAGACTGGCTGTCCTCTCCTAGTGTCTTTCAGTCTTCTTTTGTAAGATTTCATATTCAAAGTACTGTCAAATTGAAAGATAGTTTCATTGCTTCAAAGTAAACTGTTCTATAACAGGAGTATGGCTGTACAAGACTTGTATGTTACATTTAGTTTGTTATAGTTCACTTACATTACTGTATTGGTATCTACTCTTTGTTTCAAATCGTTTTCTAATGGATGCTTTAACATATTTTGTATTTAAAAGGGGGGAAGGGAGGAGCTGGGAAAGGATGGGGTGTTAAATCCAGACGCACAAACCATGAAGTTTATAAGGTGACTAAATCATGTGGATTAAAACAAGTGCATGTTAGGAGTTACTGTGTCTCACAACAGGAACATCTGTATTTTATTTTATTTTATTTTATTTTA
>NW_010341451.1:0-12843 GCF_000700745.2 Antrostomus carolinensis
CAGTAACGCCTCTGTGATAACAGAATTAAGATAAAAAAAGAAGGAAGAGGAAAAAAAGAAGCTGCACACTTTGCAGCAGGAGAGAGGAGTGAGAAGATGTAAGAGAAAACAACTCCACAGACACCAAGGTCAGTGAAGAAGGAGGGGGAGGAGGTGCTCCAGGTGCCGGAGCAGAGATTCTCCTGCAGCCTGTGGTGAAGACCATGGTGAGGCAGGCTGTCCCCCTGCAGCCCATGGAGTTCCATGGTGGAGCAGATGACCACCTGTAGCCCGTGGAGGACCCCACCCTTTCCTTTTGAGGGATTTTTCAAAATCAGTTCACAGCTGTGTCATCTTTTGCACCAGTTTTGTCAGGGCTACTAAATTAGCTTTCTCATTTACTCTGGAGTGTCTTTTTGGGGAAGATTTAAAACTGTGCCAAAAAAATGAAAGTGCTAAATCTTCTTAGACATTAAGGTATCTTAAATAACTGTGCCACTGTGCCTTTGATCATTTCAGGGTATAAGTTTGGCACATGCTGTTGAGAGAAGTCTTATCCTTTATGAGTTCAGCAAATACAGCATAGAAAAAAAAAGACATACTTTCAGACTCACTAATCTTGCCTGCCTTTATCAAGTCTGAAATAGAAGCTGTAATTGGCAAACTATGTCCTAATTTCTCTGACTATAACTTGATTATGTTAATCAAGTAACAGTTGGGGGGGTGGGGGGAAGATGATGGTTGGTAGCAATTATCTTTCTCTTCTGTAAGACTAAAGACTAATGCATGCATCATACTCCTCTTTGCTAAATATCCTTTTACTACACAGGCATCCACTACCTTTTCTTTCAAATTAACTGAAATACTGCTGTGCCTCCATAGGCAGGATGATACATAGGCAAACCTTCAGGTTTGGTTTATAATTTTAGAATCATAGAATCACAGAACGTTGTGAGTTGGAAGGGACTCACAAGGATCATAGAGTCCAACTCCTGGCCCTGCACAATCCCAAGGACAATCCCAAGATTCAGACCATGTGTCTGAGGGCCTTGGCCAAATGCTTCTGGAATCTTGTCAGGCTTGGGGCCATGACCACCTCCCTGGGGACCCTGTCCCACTGCTCCACCACCCTCTGCCTCAAGAACCTTTTCCTCATGGCCAACCTCACCCTCCCCTGCCACATCTTCCTGCCATTTCCTCTGCTCCTGGTGTTGGTGGCCAGAGAGAAGAGATCAGCACCTGCCCCTCCTCTTCCCCTTGGGAAGAAGTTCTAGACCGTGATGAGATCTCCTCTCAGTCTCTTCTTCTCCAGGCTGAACAAACCAAGTGACTTCAGCTTTCCCTCATACAGCTTCCCTTCTAAGCCCTTCACCAATTTTGTGGCCAATTTTTTTTGTGGCCAAGTCACAATTAATTTGTGACAGTAATATTTTAAAAGTAAATTTATTTTTTCTACATACTTTTCCAGGTTTTGCTTAGCCCTGTCTTATCATGGTTCCGAGAAGCCACGCATTACTGCATATTCATGTAAATATCCAGCGCATACTGATAAATGCTTCTGGGTTTTTTCAGATGCTCAACTTTTCCATCAGTTTTAATAACCAGCATTTCTTCTGCTGACTGTTTCTCACTTCTTCCTTCTGTTCCTGAGTTCAGGGATTCCACATTTTATTTCCTCTTTTTGTCTCTGTTGGGACTTTTTTGTGTGTGGATAGTTCCTAAATTTTATATTTTTAATTTTTTTTTTCTCAAGTTAATTACCTAAAACCAGGGATTCGTAGTTACTCAGTGTTGCCTCCTACCAACTTGATCTCAAATGTTCCCTGTACAATTAAGGCAATCAATTTCAAATTAGTTTTTGAATAAAACAAATCCATAAACCTAAATTGCAGCTAAACATGTACCAAACCTTGCAGTGCACTTTTTCAGTGACAGACATTCTATAAAGTGTGAAGAAGTGATAATGTATTTTGAGCCTCTTCCTTGTCTTTTTCTGACAGGAACACACATCTCAATTCTTTACTGTAGTCCAAAATACCCCTTGTCTTTTGATTCAAAGAGCTCCAATCAACTTAGCTTACGAGTATTGTGGAAAGCTAGCAATAATTCTTATTAAAACCCACTAATAATGTTAATGTGGAGGAAAAAAAAACAAAACAAAACAAAAACAACACACCAAACTATAAAAGTATAGATTTTCCTAGAGCTAAACTCATAATATTAAAAAACTGCAAGCAGTGATTCAAAAATAAATTGATAAAGCCTTCAAGACCCCATTAAAATCTCCCCTGTGAATAATTTGCAATTTGCTCTACTTTATGCAGACACTGCATTAGGCATCTGAGTGTAAAACTTAATCTAGGGTTTTATTTCACTGTAGGTTTCCTTCCCCTCCCTCTATCCATTTCAAGTGATTCAGCAGACACACCTTCTCTACACTACCAACAGCCTCGTTCATCTGTAAGGGAGAAGGATTTCACTGATCACAGCATCACACACATTTCACATCAGTCTGTGATCCTGTCGCTAGCAGCAGTCAGCACTATGCTCTCCGAAACCAATGTTTGGACTCTGCAGCTTTTCACAGATGGCAGGTCCTCCTATCCCACTGTTTGATGCAAAAGTGAGATGACAGCCACAGGGCCTTGCCTTTTCCCCTTCTTTCATTTCTATCCCTTTTCACAATACCACATTTACACACTTTTCTAATCTACTGTCATTTTCACAGGCTTTAATGTTAGGCAATATCACAATTAATTTCCAGAAGTATTGCAAAAGACTCAAATGGTATTTGCTCATGATGGCTCCAGGCATATTCTAACATCTATATTATCCAGCCTTTTTCATGGATCATATCCTGTTATTACCATAACACCCTACTAGCTGCAAACCTGCATCCCTCAAATGTGTTCCGACGAGTTGTCAGTCGCATTTCAAAGCGGTCAAACAGTGAATTAAGCACTTAAAAAATAACAATTTATTATTACTCATCACCTTGGGAGACTATATGCTTTGGACTCGTGAAAGCTGATCATTGTCTTCCACTTCCCTGTTTCATAAAGCAGCTTTACATGAAGTAGACAAAACCCGCAGACTGGTGACAGTCAATAGCACTGTTGCAACTGAAAGGGAGAACTATAATAAGAGAACTCAGAGAAGACACGTGAAGGAGTGTGCATGCTAAATCATATTGCAACTCCAGCATTTAAAAGAAAAAAAAAAAAAGACAAGAAAAGAGAGAGGCAATACAGGGGAGAACTTCAAAGTCAAAACTGGAACTAGAAACAAAGTGTACCAACTTTTCTGTAGCTGTCTATTGTTCTAGAGCGTGACTCAGCAGAACGAAGGCTTCTGTCTTCATTTAGAAATAGAGTCCATATTGCACAGGAAGTGGCAAAAATCTGCTGTCTGGAATGTGACTGTAGTTTCATTTGTTTTCATGGGGACATATCACAGAAAGTCCCCAGCTTTGTAGAGACAGTAAGTCACAACCCTGTTCCACATGAGCTGATGAGACCAGGATAAGACTCTAGTTTTTCTGTAAGCATGGAGGTCAACAGAAAAATAGAAATTTGTAGAAAAAAGATGAGCAAGATGGTCATAGCTGACAGCATTCTACTTTTACTTGCATTTAATGAATCTGCCAATACCTGTATTTATAAATTAAAATAGAAAGAACACTTTGAGAAGCACAACGGTACATGACAAAGTCCATGCTACCGCTACAATCCAATACCGCATAACAGTCACCATTAAAAAATGCCAGCAAGTTTAAGACTAACATCCATATTTGCAATATCTGTATTTCCCTTTTTATATCATATCTATCACAGACATAAGTTACAGAAGGCTGAAAGGGGAACATGAACATCAAATAGTTTTTAAAGAAAAAAAAAAAAAACCCAAACAACTAACCAATCTTTTTTTAACAGCACCAAGAGATGCTGTTAATCACTCGGACGTTGTTAGACCAAGAGGTTGTAGTTTATTAGCATTTTTAAGTTAAACACCATGTAGTAGGAAAACCAAACAAGCGATACGTTCATTCAAGGACAGATTTTTCTGTTCATGCACACACTACAATAACTATATGTTTGGACTAGTTTCTGTCACTCTTCCTTCTTCTCCAAGGATTCCCATTTCGTCAATCACCACTGAATTTTTTGAAGGAAATACAGCGTTATTCTACATACAGAAATTACCTGCTATCATGCAAAGAAGCATACTTTCAGTTAAGAAGCATATGTTTTTTCTACTATATAAAAGTTAACTTTCTTTATCTTAGTGAAGTAATGTTTATCCTCAGTTTGATAAAATAATGTTCCACTTACCTCCATGCATGTTTTTCCCCCCCTTAAAAAATGTAAGTGCACACATCAGAAGTTTTTGGTTGCTTGCAGAGTGAACGAGTGGGAGTGTAGTACACAAGTAAGCCCTGTTTATGAATGTCACGATTGTGAAACACATTATAAATAAAACCATATGCTCTTAGAAGAAATTTTCATCTCTCCTCTTTTGCTGAAGGAAGTGCTGGGGTAGACCTCAATGCAGAGTGAGAGCTCGCAAACACATGTACCTTAAGGTTTGAAAAGAAACTGATAAATAACAGAAAAATTTCTCTAGTTGTTCTGCGGGTAAACGCATAAGACATTTCATTTTAACAAGAATTATATTGTTTGGTTTCCTCTCTTATTTTCTCACTCAAAACAGCTGTGAATTGGTTTTAACTGGTACCTGTGATAGATATTTCATGTTTTAGCATTTATCTAATACTTCAATGATTTTCAGAGCACATACCTCATGATGATGGGGGGAAAAAATGCACCAATCTACTGTGCTAATAAAAATAACTGAATTAATAACAGATTTAATCTAGAGTTGGTTAGAAAGTTCTGTATTTTGAAATACCAGTTAAAAAAAATGTAACAATGCACTGTGTAGGACTCCTCAGAAAAGGTAGGAAACCAAACAGGCCATTTTGTTAATTAATTGCAACATATTGTAAAATAAGCCTCTGACATCCCATGGTAATAGTTTCTTTTACTGAAACCATGTTCTTATTTTCCCTTCCTTATTTTCTGTTAAAATAGGTGTTTTGGTGACAAAGGAAGACTAACACAGAACGTGGTGAACAAAGATAAACTACCTCATTTCTCTCTTGTGTCACGGCTTCTTTTAGTGAGTGAAAACATACCAAAGGGGAAGTGCCGTAACTCCTCTCAGAGTAACATGAATCTATTTAATTTCCAGTTCTGAGTTATGCAACAATCGCTCCTGTGAGCAGTTTTCTGTCCTTGGCTAGTAATAGGTAGTGTGCAGACATGTAAAGCTGACTTTATGTTACTATCATGGTATTTTTCTTCTATCCTTCTGTATCTCACCTGCTATTAAGGTTGCTTTATTAAAAGGGGCAACAATGAAAGCAACACTTCCTAAATGCTGCAGTTCTGTAACGATGGACAAATTAATATCGGGAAAGCAAATCGTCAAGCCTGAACAGTTAGGTTATTGAAACGTGCAAGAAGGATAGCAGAAAACACCTCAGAGTCTGGCAACAAACAGTCATAGCATTACATAGGGGAAAGTGCTTCTGTAGATTAATACAAATGTATTTAGCAAATGCTATGTATTTTACTAAATGTTATGCTACATCTCCATGTTCTTTACTGAGCTTGTTTGCAGAGCTAGAGAGTGGAAAAGCACCAGACAGGCTTTCTTGTCTCAAAATCGAGTCCTAATTGAACCTTCCTATCCTACCCTCAGTGTTTATCTGTGTGGTAAGCGTTAACCTCCATTTGCACAGGTTGAGATACCGATAAAGTGAAGTTCAGCTCTCCTCAAAGCTGAAAACGGCACTGGCGTACAAACCACATTCACACTACGGAGTTCGCAGCTCTGTGTTCTGACAACACTGGTTGTTAGACTACTATGCCATTAATAATAGGGGTTTTTGCTTGGTTTTTTTAAGCAACTGCCTTGCCTGGTATCCAGATATACCAAAAATATAATCCCTAACAGAAAAGAGCACGAAATGGCTAAAGGAAAAAAAAATAAAGCTGTGTACATTTGTAACACTTCACCCACAATCAGTACGTTGTTTCATGTGGCTTCAACTGTATCACATGTTCTGGACGTCTTATCTGCTTTATTTCTTTTGTTTCATCACACATTCCTCCATTTGGCATCCTGTCCCTCAACTCAAGCTTTTCAAAGGATTTAGACATGCAACCAAGTATACATAACACTTGTTCTGAAAGCACAGATAAATTAAGAAAGCAGTACCTGATTGCAAATGGCCTCTCTCTGCAATAATTCATTCAACTTTCATAAATTAGAGCATGCATATTATGCACACAATTTTAGACATACAATCAAGTATGTAACTTAAAAACCTGGTCCGACAGCCTCTTTTTTTCACTTGTAAGAAGGCAAGCCACTGCTATAAAATACTAATGCTCAAAATGTAACACAGTGGGGGGTGGGAGGGAGGAAGGGTTCCTTGAAAGTTATTGACAGATCAACTGCAACCTGCAAGAAACCATTTCTTGGAAAACTGTTTATGCCTTTTTTAACTATCAGTGGTGACTAGCAACTCTAATAGCTAAATCTGACAGACAAAAAAAAAAAAAAAAAAAAAAAGAAAAGGCACAAATACTGACCTCAAAAATTGCTGCCCAGACTTACCTGCCTTGCAAATCCCATTAAAAAACAAAATGCAGGTACTGAGAATTTAACCTGAAACCCCACAAACTGTTATAATACCTCGTATCTTGACATTTGACTTTACAGCAAAATATGAGTACTGCCAGATTCACACACACACACACACACACACAAAAAAGTAGGGAAGTAACATTTATGGCTAAAGGAAACATGACAGAAAAGAACAAATACTAATGTAAAAGAAGTCAAGTAAGTATGTATCTCATTGCCTATAAACACACACATAGCAGCAGCACAGTTCCACTGCCAGAAGATTTATAAGGGCTTAAAAAATACAAAGCCAAAACCCTTAAAACTGGTATCGATATAAAACCCACCAGTAAGCCATCAAAAAAAATCCCACTTAGATCAGTTCCAAAACCTCAGGCTACCACAATGTTTTTGAGCACCTACAAGACATAAAGGCTAATAATTTTCCCTAACAAACCCCACAATGAAGCTGTTCACAAGGGACTGTCAGACTTCTTTCTCATGGGATTACTACAGCATTTTAACACCTCCTAAGGGTTTAAAAAAAAAACAAAAACCAAAAAAAAAACAAAAAAACCACCCAAAACTGATGTGTTACATTTATTTTCCAACTATCTTATGGTGTTTCTACTTCTTCCACAGTATCTGAAGTGGAAAATATGGCATTGTGACTGCTATCATCAGAGAGGAGAGAGCTAGAAAAACCACACATACTTCTGAAGAACGAAGGGGCAAAAAACTTTGAGGAGTTGAACTTTCAAAAGTGCTACCTCTTCTGCTTGCCAAAATTATGACCTTTCACAGTATTTTAAGCAGTACACAAATTCAGACCAGACTGCCTTCCTGGAAGCATTCTGACAGCATCACAACAATGTGACTCATGAGTCTACCTTTTTCCAACCTTGCCAGGGTCCTGCAGCACAAGCATGGTACAAACAGATTTACACTGACATCTAAAGGCATTTATTATGTGATGCCTTATGAAAATGCTTGGGAAGTGCTAGCACCCTATAAAGTGCTAACCATACAGAGATGAAGAAATGTAAATTTTTATATCCAGAAGGAGAGAAATTTTCACTCTCTCTCAAACACAAGATACTTTGAAAAATTTAAGATTCCACACCATACCACAAAGAGATTATAATCTCCTGTAAATGCAAAGGAATACAAAACATACAAAATATTAAAAGTTACCAGAAATTTGTATTTCTGAAGTTTAAGCAAGGATTTACTTGGTAAAGTACAAGAGCTGAAATGCAAGTATGGGAAATGACACTGATGCCCTAGGAATTTCAATACAGTCAGTATTAATTCTTCCAATGTTCCTTTCCAGATAAAAATATTCAAAACCCAAATCTGAGGCAACTTTCCTTGTTTCAGTAAGAATTACAAGGCATTTTCTTCAGAGTAGAAAATTAAGTTCTTGCTTAGATAATTCTATCTTTTGGAAATGACCAACCTTTTCAATCAAGCTGGGCACAAATTCTAAAAGTACTTCAACTATTTGAAAACAAGTGATCATTTCAAAGTTTTTTTTTTGCCTGTTTCTAAGTTGTCTTTGAGCATAATATACATTATAAAATGCAAATGTCAGTTTTGAGCTTACTTTTGCAATCTATTTCTTTCATGCTTTACCAAGTCATACACCACTTTCTTGTTCTGCAGTCACTCAACAGTCTGCAAGACACTTAAAACCACTTGCTGTCTGCATATAACTCATTTAATAAAATTTACTTTCCTGAATTTCTATAGGCAGCTACTCTATTCTCCCTAAAGTATAAATCCAATGAGAAAAGATCAATAAATCCTTCTTTATGCAGAGGTATACACTTATCCTCTCATACCTGTCTTTACAGAGGAGCACCAATCAGTCACATTTCAGTCCAGTTGTATTTTTAAAGCATTACTTTTGGGAATAGACTTGAGTCTACTGGTGCAACAGACTCTGAAAAGCCTTATTTGCATGTCCCTTGTTCTTCTGAATAAACCAAGTGATTTATAGTTTTAATCCCTTTAAATAAGGCAATATGGTCTTTACACTTAATAATTTGTAGTAACTGAGTCCTTTGCTATAACACAGGGTGCTTCATCAACTAAGTCAATAAAATCGATCAATCACATCTTAATTTCTCACCTAGACTCTTCCATTTCCTAAATCAAGTAAGCTTTGGGACCATAAGACTGACTGCTTACCATGATGGACAGCAGTGGAATTGGAAAACAACCATGCACATGGTGCTTCCTGAAACACAGCTGATATTCAAGCGCTCATCACCCTAACAGCAAGTCCTGATCAGTGAGATCCAAACACTTACAATCACCCACAGGACAACTGCTAATAAACCACTAACTAATGTTTTAAATCTTTCCATCTTAAATCTTCTTTCCATCAAGTTTTACATACATGAGGACTTCTCATCTGGAGAGAGATAACTCAGTTTCAAAGATTAAAATTTCAATACTTGGCCAATAAAATAAGGTGCCAAAGCAAAGGTCAAACCACCTTTGGGGCAAACAGGACATGTTTGAAGTTTACTACATTCAACAGCTACACTTTTATTAGGCAGTCCAGCCATTACAAATTATATGAATTAAAAAGAAAAAAAAATAAAAAGTGAAGCGGTACTTAAAGTTGTTCTACAAACCACATATGAAAAAGTTCTCAACCCCTCAAAACATCACTAGATGAAGAACTGATGGCAGATACTAAAACAGCTGCTAAAGAAAACAGAAATTCAGATAAATTAACTCAAGACCCAAAGAGTTTTAGAAAGTTTAACATCTGACTTTTATTATAGAGCTCAGGCAATATTTATGGCTTTCAAATAAATTATTCAGGTACATGACAAACGCAAGACCTTAGCTCCAGGCACTCTATTTGACATCGCACACCCATTCGCGCAGACCTCAACCTCTGCTCCCGGTCATCTGATTGAGGCACAGGTCAGGTGAGCTCCCACAGCCATCTGCTAGCTCTCAGGAAACTCGTGTGGGTCAGAACAGCAGAGCAAGTCTTATGATTACAAGTCTTGGAATAGAGTTCATTCTGTCAAACATGTCACCAGCATTAACCAACTCTTAAAGACAACTTACGTTACAAAATCCTGGAAATAACAGTAAACCTGAAGAAAGCAGTACTATCAGTAAATTCTGAAATACTTGCTTACAAAGCCAGATTCTATTTTGAAATGAGAACTACACAAGTCACTGAACAAAGTTCATTAGAGCTTTTTTTTTTTTTCTCTTAAAAAAAAAAAAGTCACAGGAGATCCACACAGTGCTTTGAGTATCTATGGGAAGGTGGATTTAGCACAGAATTCAAATTCTAAGGAAAAGCGAGGCAGCCAACAGTAAATGCAGGTTTCTAAAGGAATATCAGTAAATGTAAAACACTGTACAGGTAAAATACTAACAGGATAGGGGAATAATCTGGATGGAAATTACAGCAGGAGGAGGACACTGTTAGCTCTCAGGTAACATAAATCACTGCCAGTGCTGTCTGGCCTTTTCTCCTACTACACCCCCTAACCTAGTATCAGTTGGGCTGACATAACTGCATGCTGGCCACGCAGGGAAGAGGACTGAGGAACCGACTAAGGTCTTAATCTGGAAAGGAACAGGCAGAAAGAGAGGAGACAAAGGAAACATGCCTGTATCCTAAGTATCACAGTCAGCTTTAACTGATCCAACTGCAAATTTCTAAATAGAGAGGACGTTCGCATCTCTCTCAGGTTTCCTCAGCCCAAGAGCTCACGCAGCCATAGACTAAGCCAGACAAACCTGCTGACACAAACACAAATCTTTTCGGTTGTGGGATTTTTCCCCTAGTGTTAATTTTCAGCCACATCAGTGAGCTGACCCTTCTGACACCTTTAAGACTGACTGTGTGTCACAATGCTTCTGCAAAATAAAGATCTCCACCGTCTACATCATCTCACCTGATGGCGCAGGAAAAGGAACAGAACTTAATTTCTACACAAAGTGTTGGAGTATAAGTTATTCCTGAGGGTTTTTTCAAACAAGAGCATACTGTACGTTCTTGGAAATTATGATGTCAAGTGTGAAAAGCTGACTGCAAGCTCAATGCAAATTTTATGTTTGACTCAATGGAGCCAAAATCTCATTAAGTTTAAAATTAATATTATATTTTTTTCCTGCTCTAATCCAGATGTGGACTGCAAAAATAACTCAAAAGCTTCCAGACATATCTGTGGGAGATAATCTAAGGAACAGTCACAATTACAGTGGCGTGAGTGGCCAGCAGCTATTAAAAATCCCCTAGGAATCCACAAAAACCCACCCAGTCTAGAAGCACTGCCCAAGCAATGAGAATATATTAAAATGCATGTAGTATTAAAAAAAATGTGTTCCAGTGAAGACTTCTGTCTGCCTATCTGATCGCAGCACTAATTAAAAAAAAAGAAAAAACCCAAAGCAAGCAATTAAATCTTAAGACTGCTTGCAAACATGCACTGGGCTTTTCAGAGGTTTTCAATTCTACAAAAGCAATAGTTTGAGTTGTCAATTTCACATCAAAACAAAGGCTATAAGTCAAAGTCAGCCTATGGTCACCTTCACACATTGCTCTCCCATGTATGCTGAGCAGATGTGGTGGAAAGGAAAGGAGGGAGAGCTTTTCTAAATGCATTTCCCCCATTCCCTCAAAAAAAAAAAAAAAAAGCACAAAACTTCAAACAAAAGAAGATTTTACTTGAGGTGAGATGTACATTATCATTGTTTCCCAAAAATCAAACATCAAAATCATTTTATATTCAGAATCTATAAAGTCAAGTCTGATATAAAGGCCTTAACCAGACTTATGGAAGAGTAAGTTCTTAGTAGCATGTATAGGCTTCTATAAGACAGATACCATCAGCTCATTAAATACATGTCCCACAAGACACAAAGAAGTTTCAGAATCGCTCAGTTTGGTCATATTTTTTGGCAAGGAACTTTTTGGGTGTTTTTTTCTTTTTTCCTCTCTCTCTTTAGGCTCATGGCAAAGAGCAGCTTTGGAAAGATTTCTCTATCTAAACACAGCCTCTGGACAGTACCAAAGACTGTCTGCTGTTGGGAAAAATTGAGAGGTATCTGTGTTTATTGTTGAGATAAACAAATTTTAGAGCATTTATTTGTTCTGTTCCAAGTATGCCCTGTGTTCAAATACCATCATCTTTATTATTTAGGAAAAAAAACCCCAAAACTAATGTGTGCATATGCACACGGGCTCATGTTTAGCTGATCCAATATTCCCAAGGTTCTCTATTTTGAGACACACTACTGGAATTACATAAAGAGGTTAAAGAAGCATTAAGTAAAGTTCTTGTGATCAAGTCATCTGGTATTGAAGCACTTCGCTAACCAGCATAGGAAGCAGGGACAAGAAAAGCATCTCCAGGTTACAGTAATTACAGATACCCAGATCAGGCTGAATTAAATGTGTCAACACACAAAAGCAGCACTGCCTTACATGTCAGAAGTAACTTTTCTTTAAATTGGTTTCACTAAATCAGCACAATCTGCTGCCAGTTTAACACACAGGTGCTCTGAATCTCTCCTGGGACTACACAGGAAATCTAAGCTTAGAATTCAAACCACAGATTCGTGAGCATTTCTTTGCTCATACAGTTCAATCACTTGCACAGCCCCTGTGCTGAGAGTGTAATGTGCCAGTAAGTCTGTGGGCCACATGGTGAACTGAAGATCACACCACTGATCCTGCTAAAAATAACTCCCCTGCCTTTTGGGGGGGGGAAGGGGGTGGGAGGAACTGCATTACTGTGGTCCCACCAGACAGTTGTGCTGAGACAGCTGACTTGCTAGAGGTGGCACAGAACAAGTAACAGGGACTACTGGAAAAAGTGTTTCTGCAACGTTACCAGGCACTAAAAAGAGCTGCTGGGATGGAGCAAGATCCTCTCTGCAGGATCTCTGTTTAAGACCTGTCATTCTGGTCTGGCCAAAGGATCTAACATGAGTTCCTCTGGAGCGTGAAGCAGCTGCCTCAGTCTCTCCAAGTCTGAAGACAAAAGGCAGCATAGTCTCCTCTTCCCATATTGTATTTTGCTTTTTTTCTTCCATTTTACTCTGAAATCTCTCAAATCTAAGTTTCAGCTTTCTACTAGAGGCAGGCAGTATTGAGTATTATTCAATATATTCATCAGTGACCTG
>NW_010341452.1:0-1707 GCF_000700745.2 Antrostomus carolinensis
TCTCCCCGGTGCTGCCAGCTGATTAGCGAGTCCTTATTTATAAACTCCCAACGATCTCATCACCGGGCTGCGTGGTTTATTTTAGTCCATGTATGCGGAGATATAAATATTTACTTAGGCAGAAATAATATTTACCGCTTACCAGGAAAGCAAGGACATTTTTATTTATGTTTTGTTTTCTTTTTTTTTCTTTCTTTTTTTTTTTTTTTCCCTTTTTTCCCCCCCAATTCGCGGTTCCCAGCGGGTGTTGGAGGTGAAATCATCCAGCTCCTCTCTGGCAGCCAAACCCGGTCTCGCCGCATCCCGCCTGCATTTTACGCCGCCGGTTTTCCTAACAAAGAACAACGCGTTATTTGGGCGGAAAAAATAAAATCCACCAAGGTTTCCAAAGGTGACAAAAATGTTGTGAGCGAGAGGATAAATTCCCAGGCACTGTCAGTCCACGGGAAAGGTCGACTGCCCGAGATCTCGCCAGCCTAAACCCCCCAAAAGCGGCGTTTTAAATATTATAATGCCCTATAGATTTTTTTTAATTTATTTATTTTTTCTTCTTGGCGATCTCTTTTATTTTAGCCCCGAAAATGCACAGAAATTTACATTATTATTTTTTTTTCCTCAGCTACCCTTCAAATTGATGAGGAATTAGCTGGGAAAGGTCGTTCCTTTTCCATGAGAACGCAGACCCGCTTAACACCGATTATTTTCCGGATCGAAACGAAAGATCCGCGCTCACACCGCGCGGACACGTCTTTAATTTTTTTGAATTATTATTTTTTTTTCCCTCAAAATAAATAGTAAACATTGCTTAGATCGCCTCAGAGTGTTTTATTTCAAAGCGATTCCCCCCTAATTAGCCAGGAAAGCCAAGGCAGAGCGTACCTAGTCCGGTCGGGAAGGGGCAGGATCCCGCGGAGCCGGCGTCAGGCTGAGGAAAAATTCATATATTTCGGGAAAAAAATTACAGCTCGGTCGAGGGAATTTCGGATCTGCCGGGGAAGGCTGAATTTTGCAGGAATCGGTCTGATGCGGGTCCTGAGCGGGGAATTCGGTCGTTGTCGCTGCGCGGCAGCGGACGGTGCATCCCGCATCGGCGGAAGGTACCTGCGGAACCGCGGGTAACCCGCACCCAACCCGGCAAAACGCAAATCTCCGCGGAATGGAGAGGATCGGCGCTCCGCGGCTGCGGCCGTCCCGCTCCCCCAGCTGCTCGGGTGTTTTTCAGCCTCCGCGGCCCCCGCAGCTCGTCCTTGGGGTGGGTGCGCAAAGATACGCCTCTGACACAAAGACGGGCAGAGCATTTTAAAAATTTATTTACAAAGTTGTGTACAACACGAAGGGATAACATTTAGAATACATATATTCATTCATATATAAACAGACTTCTGCAATAGAATGACAGCGTTTTCCTCCTTTGTTCTTTTTTTTTTCTTCCAAAATTCATTTTTTTTTACCGTTGGTTTAATATTTAAAATTTCCCCCCCTTTTTTTTTTTTTTTATTCTTTTTTTTTTTTTTTTTTTCCTGGTTTGTTCGTTTAATTTCGGCTTAAAACCGCTCGGAGCGCCGGAAACCTTCAAAAAAAGTGAAAGTTCGCAGCTCCTAAATCGCGACCGTCATTTTCGCCTCTTTAAAAAAATAAAAACCCCGAAAGCAACGTCAGTGATTTTTTAATACAAATATGTACAAGCGGCGGTGGCGGGGGTGGGTG
>NW_010341453.1:0-561 GCF_000700745.2 Antrostomus carolinensis
CCAAGAAATACTGCACTGACAAAAATATATAAATATATCTTTATCTATCTATCTCCTGTAAATAAAATGTTTGCTATGGTTTGTAACCACGTCCATCTGTTGACCGGGGGAGAGGGCTGGTGAGGCTGCCCCAGCTCACAGGCACCCACTCTCCCTCTTCGCCTTGAACTCCTTCCGAAGCAGCCTTCTTTTTTTTTCTTTTTTCCCCCCCCCCCCTTTTCCTCTCCCTTTTCTCAAGGGGGCGATGGCAAGGACCGGATTTGATGACGCAAAATTGTGTGCCCCCGATGAGAAAGTTGCCAGTTACACGTGCAGATCCGCGTGTGCGTACATACGTACATGTATCTCGTGAGGTGGCTTTAGGTGTTCGATACCAGGCTGGTCCGGGGCTGCCTGACCGCCCGCGACTCTCAGGGGCGCTGCCAAGAATCGGCGGGGCTGTTTGGGGGTGCGGGGGAGGGAGGATAGCTTTGCTTTGCTTTGCTTCGATGTCGCTCCGATTTGCCGCGCACCTCTCTGCAAGCCCCCCTCCTCGGGGTAGGAAGGTAGTGCTCTGTGACG
>NW_010341454.1:0-314 GCF_000700745.2 Antrostomus carolinensis
AGGTGATGCCCCACAGCTCCATCATCCCCAATCTCACCCAAGAGCACCACCACTCTGCAGAAGTGATGCACCCCCAGCTCCATCACCCCAGACAGGGGATGTCCCACAGCTCTGTCACCTCCAGTACCCATCCCAATGGCTCCATCACCACCAACAGGTAATGCCCCAATGGCTCCATCACCCCACAGAGGTGATGCCCCACATCCTCATCACCCCCAATCTCCACCTAACCACCCCATCACCCCAGACAGGTCACACTCCACAGCTCCATCACCCTGGCCATGGGTTGACCCACATCTTCACCACCCCCAACG
>NW_010341454.1:390-595 GCF_000700745.2 Antrostomus carolinensis
CCACCCCCCCAGACAGGTCACACCTCGTGGCTCCATCACCCTGGACATGGGTTGACCACAGCTCAATCACCCCCAATCTCCATCTAACAACCCCATCACCCCAGACAAGTCATACCCCATGGCTCCATCACCCTGGATGTGGGTTGACCCATGGCTCCATCACTCCCAATGGTACCATCACCCCACAGAGGTGATGCCCCACATC
>NW_010341455.1:0-2681 GCF_000700745.2 Antrostomus carolinensis
CTCCCTGCCTGCCCCACGTATGCAGAGCTCAAGATTATGGCTGCATTAGGGCATGGGCTGCGTGTTTGTGTGCACGATGGCACCCGTGTCTGTGACCTCAGCCTGCAGGCCTCGCAGCGCCTATGGCGCAGTATCGACCTGGAGTGGTTCACGCGTAGCTTTGCTGGAGAGCCGTGCTGCTTAGCAACTGCGAGCATGAGTCCAATTAGTGTCTTGAACCTACGCAAGACCTGCAAATGGAGTTGGTTGTGCCCCATCTGAGGAATAAGAACTTCCTCTCCTGACATGTAGTTTCACACTGACACAGTTGCTTCTCTGTTCTCTGTGCAGACCTTACTCAAACTGATGTGAGCATTAATGGATCACCTACATAGCATTGCAGCTGTAAAGGGCAGCATCACCTTGGAAATCACCTTTTAAAGTGCAGTTTAACGTTACGTTTTATCTGCTAGGAAAGAAGGCAGCCCTCTTCACCCACCCTATTCCTGGCTATACAGTTCCACCAGCTGGTCTGGCCCTCAGTGAGCCGGCTCAGACAACTAACCCAGCAGGAAGCTCGCTGGAGTCAGGAGTTTTCTGCTGGTTTCCGTCCCTTCATCATTTCGCTTGGGTCAGACAAGCACTGGCCAGCTTTGGTGAGCTGGGAGGATCAGCACCTGTGTGCTTCCTCACTATGTCAGTTATCCAGCTTCAAATGGCTGCTTTTCCATGTTGCCAACCTCACAGCGTGCCATCAGCTCCGAGAGCTGCACTAGGTCCTTGCTTGTTCAAACATCGTCGTCCTGCAGGTCAAATTGCTCTCGGCTACTTCTGCAAAAGGCCCCACTGTTTTCCAGTTAGGGCCTCGGTAGTATTTGTGTAAAACTACGGCCTTCACTGAGTTTGCTCAGGTGTAACTGCCTGGAACTTATTAAACAACATGACTTGATAATTTGTGAGGACGGGTGTGACCCAGTTTCTACTTTTAGCAGACTGATGTTACCACCATTACTACAAAGCAGAATATGTCACTCCGCATCTGTAAGCTGAAAACTAGCTGCTGAATGAAAAAGGCAATTTTTCCTCCATGTTGGTTTGTTGGAGGTTTTTTGTTTTAGTTTGTTTCCTTTGTCTAGAAGCAAGCACAGATTTTGGAATGACTCATTAAAATGGGGGAGGCAGAGAAAAATATCCTCCAACGCCAGAAACCACCACAGTAGCAATTGAGTGATCTAAGATGACTGTTCTGATAAATACACCACAGAGCAGGCAGATCTTGCTTCAAAGCAAAATTTAGAGGATGCGGCAGCTTTTAAAGAAGCCAGGTGGGTGATTGGCTGGGTGGATGGGTGGACAGCCACCTCCATGTCCTCGCTGGCTAAGGGAGGGCTCTCACATTCCCTGCTGTCCCTGCTTGCCGGTCCTGTAAGTGAAAAGAAAAGCGTGATTATACAACTGTAATCATAGCTAAATCAACAGAAATGCTATACACACCCAATCCTTCATCTTGAAAAGATAATTATAGATTTCTCTGAAAGGACTGTGGGTATGTGTGAGCAAGAATCACGCAAGCAAAAATGAAATATGCAGTGAGGAACTTAACCCAGATCTGCCTGTTCCCTAGCTGCCTGGTTTCCATTTTGTGTTTAAACTGATGTGGAAATTTGTCTGCGTTACGAGCTCCAGACAGAAATTTTTTAACAATCCAAAAAGTGCAATCAAGTAACCAGCCATTTAGTGAACAGCATATTTTTCTCTGTTTCCTGAAGGACTGCAGAATTACTGTTGTTACACAATTTCATGAGCTACCTCCCCAATTCCTTTTTAAAACATCTCTCTGCATTTGCACGTATTCTGTCAGAGGTTTCTCCTTTGTGACTAGAGTTTTTTGACCGAGGTAGAAGATATTTCTTTAAGCCCAAGTAACAATTTCTTGGAATTTCTTTTACAAAGAAAATGACGAGGATTTACTAACCAGAGAACTACTAGCTGCCTGCTACTAACTGAAAAGTGTCTAGAAAGTGTTCCTTTCCACTATTGCAGAATTTATTTGTGGCTCAGAGATTGTGGAGAGAAGCCTGTCAGCTCTGAAGAAAACTGAATTTACAGCGCAAAAAGGTGGCTTCTGAATGAAGATTAATTTATGTACATGGTGACTGAACTCCTGCTGACACGTTAACAGCCCTGGCACCGTGGATGTTATTTTCCTGCTCTGGGTACTGTACCTCGGCAAAGAGAGCTCCTGTGATAAATAAGATCCATCCCAGCCCAGAAGCGAGGGGCCAGCTGCAGGCAAAAGGAGCTGCTTGTGCAGAGCTCACTGCAGGATAGAGGCCAAAGTGACCTTGCTGGGAAGTGATGAGCTGCCCCGATAAATACAGCACTGCAGAAAGGCACCTCCAGACAAACAGCAGCACTAGAAGGTGGAAAACTGATACTCCTCCATTCACCCTCCTCCTTCATTAAGATGGAGGGTCAATATATGGGCTTTATTTTTTTTTTTTCCTTAGTTAACATTGCAAAGGAAAAGAGGTTTTCTTCTTCCACCAGCAAGTATACGGGAGATAAACATGCTGAATGCTATGTTGTTAAGTACACAAAAGACAGGGAGGATGTAAATGTTGCCATAGTAACATCTCCTCCCGAGGTCTAGACCATCTGTGAAGGATGCTCTCAGGGACTGTCAGTGGGGGGGGGGGGAG
>NW_010341455.1:2696-3140 GCF_000700745.2 Antrostomus carolinensis
GAAGGAGTCTCTCAGGGACTGGCAGTGGGGGGGGTGAAGTACTCATGGGCCTCTGTAGCAGGGGAGCAAGGTGGGGGGGAGTACGTATTGCTGGGGCCAGGAGGCTAACCAGCAAAAGTCACAGAGATGGAGATGTTTGTTCTTTCCTGGAGCACTGGGAGAGCCGCAGCCAGGGAGAAGGGCTGTCAGACACTGCATCAGGTGGGTGCACAACCCCCATGGTGGCGCTGGGCAGGCGGCTTTGGGCCCCCCCTGAGCCTCAGTACCCTGAGTAAGGGGCAGATGGGCTTTTGGCTGGCCCTGGGCGCTGCTGGGGTGGCTGCAGAGGAGGGGGCATTGCCTGCTTTGCAGAAGGATGAGTCTGAGGGCAAGTCCCTGTGGGGATTCTTGTAATAATTTCTGTCCTTTGAAGCTTCCATCAGGAGGGACAGGAAGCCTTACCCC
>NW_010341455.1:3212-4943 GCF_000700745.2 Antrostomus carolinensis
AGGAGGAATGAGGCTAAGCAGCTAGAATTTTGAGCAATTTCGAGGGAGAATTACCTACAACCTCCACAGCACAGGCTAATTCGCAGTGCTTGGTTGCTTCTCTCCTCATGCAGCACAAAGAGGTGTCTGAAGGATCTTTTCTGCCAGATTCTCATCGTAAGCTCTTTAGGGATTGCTTTATAAACATTCCATTTTAAAACTAGATTGAAAAGCAAATATATGTGATGAAAGATCAGGCTGGGAGGTATTAGCATCCATCTTGTATTACATACAAACAGAAAATAAGTTAGGCATATGCTCTGCCTCGTTTGTTTTGGACTAGTACACCAAATGGAATCTCTAATAAATCATTCATTGCTTACCCACCCCCTCACTGTCTTCTGTTTCCATCCTATTATGTAAATATCACTGATATTTGAAATGAGACTAATTTAAAAAAGGATTAAATCTAAAATTTACATTTGTAACTTACAGTTCAATTATTTTAGACAGATATGGAAACAATCCTGGTTGTCCACCTACATTTTTCTTACCAAATAAATGTGGGCATGCCAAGCACATGCTGATAGCTCACAAAATACGGCTCTCCAGAGGCTTAGTTACTCAGAGTCAGCCAGGCTGTGGCCAGCTGCCACAAGTAAAAACATTGTGCAAATCTGGTAAGAGGGAGGTGAGTTTTAACTTGTAACTTGCCCAAGCATGAATTTGTAGCAAAGCTACAACTGGTTGAAAATGATATTTAGCAAAAACTATGTGTGAAGGGGGGGCAGTATGTGTGCTGACTTTGGTTCAGACCATTGGGGGATTTTTAGGTTTCTCATCATCCAGACATGTTTTATTATGATGAATGGACTTGGAGGTCAAGAATAATCTCTTGTGTATTAGCACACGTGGGAGCAGTTTAGCATACAAAAAAAAAAAAAGAAAAAAAAAAAAAAAGCCTTCCAGTTGTCCAAGCAATAAAAGAATAGAAACATATCTCATGGCAACAGTTGTTCTTCACAGGTCTATGTGGCTCCCTCTGCAGACTGGGAATTCAGTG
Organism: Antrostomus carolinensis; assembly: GCF_000700745.2. Taxonomy (NCBI): domain Eukaryota; kingdom Metazoa; phylum Chordata; class Aves; order Caprimulgiformes; family Caprimulgidae; genus Antrostomus; species Antrostomus carolinensis. The sequence continues at coordinate 4,255 of NW_010341455.1, forward strand.
CCTATCCAAATGTATGTTTCTGTATGTTACCAGCATCTGCTGGAGTCACACATGCCAGGTGCCTTGTGCCTTCCTGTGCAAAAGGATGAAGATGAGAGTGGCAATGCACATTCCTTCTTTCTAGCAGCATGCAGATGGCAAGAGCTAAGGCCTGACAGGCAGGTACGGATTATGAGACTGCAGCATCTCAGACAGCCACAGACATCAGTGAATGCGTTAACAGCCCTTCAGTGGATTTCATAGAGTCACAGAATGGTTCGGGTTGGAAGGAACTTTTAAAGGCCATCTAGTCCAACCCCCCTGCAGCAAGCAGGGACACCTTCAACCAGATCAGGTTGCTCAGAGCCCTGTCCAGCCTGACCTTGAATGTTTCCAGGGATGGGGCATTGACCACCTCTCTGGACAACCTGTTCCAGTGTTCCATCACCCTCATCGTAAAAAATTTCTTCCTTACCTCTAGTCTAAATCTACCCTCTTTTAGTTTAAAACCATTACCCTTTGTCCTGTTACTTCAGACCCTGCTAAAAAGGCTGTCCCCATCTTTCTTACAGGCACCTTAGACTTGTCAGAATGAGGACTCCTTGCTGTATCAGTCCAGTGGCAATTATGCTGCACGCCTGAACCTGGCAGCTTCGTCTGAAGCAGGTGGAAAAGTTATTTGAGTTCAGCCTCTCTGTTCAGTTGGGGGG
>NW_010341455.1:4979-7119 GCF_000700745.2 Antrostomus carolinensis
TCTCTGTGCTCCATCTGGGGATTTGTTTTTAGTTTCATGTAAATTCAGAGTGTCTTGGTAAAGCCAGAAGAGTGACTGTGAATGGGTATATCCTAGTAATGAAATAAAACAGGATCCTGGGGATATCTTGTGTGCATGTCAGATCTCTTTGTCTCTGATGCTGGCAAGCAGTTTCAGGAGGAGCACAAATAAACCAGGTAGTTCAGATGAAGCTCTGAAACTCTTCTGGGGATAAATCACCATTGAAGCTGTAGCATGCCAGGTCCTTGGGGAGGAACACTGCAGACATTATTTAGTAATATTTCTCCACTATTCGTAGGCAGCAGCTGCTTGGTGGCTGGAATTTACCAGCAGACTTTGATCTGTTTGAATATATACTTGTTTACAGGGGAGAAGAGAGAAATTCCTGGTGGATGTTGATGCAGTCAGGATATCATTGAGTTTATAGTTTTTTTCCTGAAAGACTGTAATTTTCCCTCCTAAGGTCTCTGCATTAGATTTGGCAAAGGATGCCAGAAAGAAGATTCTTTCAGAAGACTTTTGAGACTGCTCCGCTCCCTGCACTTGTGCCTGGGCTTGTGGGTGGCCTCCCCAGATGCATTACAGGGGAACTGGCCACGGGCAAGCTGGATAACAATCCCCAAGGAAGACTTTGTGGCCAAAGTAATGTATTGATTAGGTGCTGTGGCTTCTCAATCTACTGTCCCTCTTAGTTGTGCCGCTGTGGTGCTTCGTGAGGGAGGTTTGCAGTTCTCTTAACAGGAGGATGTTTCTGTGCTGGGCTGGAGTGGGGAGAGAGCTGGTTTGAGACTAAAGCCAGGTCTGTCTGAGATGCAGCTCTCCTGGGGAGGTACTGCTGCCCTGCTCTTTTAGCACTCAGAGGGTGACACTTTGTTGAGACCTTGTCCTGGGATTGCAATGAAAGTAGACATCTCCTCTGGATCTCAGACAACGTAGGCACTGTTCAGGAAGGTAACATTTGAGCCATCCACCTTAGCCATACAGTCTCAGTGAGGCTGATTTGGATGCTGAGGACTTAGAAATACAGGTCTCCCCTAGGCAGGGTGGGCACTGCCTGACCACAAAATGGTGAAGTCTGTCCCAGGACACAAGGCTTGGGAGTCCAGTCTGTTTGTGACACCAAGCATCTTCCTTTGCAGTGCAAAGTGATGGACTGAAGATGGATTGCTCTTCTTTTCATTAACTTTTTCTTACATAAAAAAGAAATTACAACATTAAAAAAAAAAAAGGGAGAAAGGTTCCTAATCCAAATCACTAGCTCATTGTTCAAGAAAAGGCACTATACGAGATGCTTTCTGCTGTCCCTCTCACAGCCGCAGGCAGTGATTTGGAAAAGAGAAGGTTTGTGCCTTGGTCACATGCTTGCCTCAGCAAAAACCAACCTCCACTTGAATGCCAGGAAGCTGGGACCCCTGCCAACACGCTCTCTAACAAGCAACGTGGGAGCTGCATCTCTGTGGCCTGTGGGATCACTACGTTTGGTACTACCTTTGCTTCAGCCTATCTCCAGCCCTCTGACAGCGTATCACCACTGCTATAAACAACCAGGAGTTGAACATAGCTCAGATTATATTATCTATATAAGTGGCAGTAGTTACTATGTCCAAGGCTGTAACTATCCACCCTGCTAAATAAGTTCAAAAATCCGAAGGCAAAAATATCTCTCTGCCACACTGCTTCCAGGAGTGATTGCTTCTTACCTTTCACAGGGGTAAGGGGCCTGCCAGGGCATTACAAGTTTTGAAGTAATGTGGCTTGTGGGACAGGTAAAGAGCCAACACACTCCATCGTTTGCCAACTATGCCATTGTTTCTGTTGCCTGTTGGGTCTCTGTCCTTTACAATGCTGAGCAGAATGAGACAAGAGTCTTACACAACTGGGATCATTGTAGTGGGATGTCTGATGGGACAGTCTCTCACCCCTGCCTTTGCTTCTGTGGAACAGTGACAATTCTACCACAGTGAACAGCAGGGGAAGGGGTGGCTTGCACTGAACCAAGGGAACTGTTGCCTAAAAAAGAAAATCTAAATCAAAACCAAAAACTCAAGTAAGCAACTTTTGCCCATTATTTGTATGGAGAAGGCTTTTCATGAAGAATGTGGTTAGAATTTTATATATA
>NW_010341456.1:0-14915 GCF_000700745.2 Antrostomus carolinensis
CTCATAGGAGAGGTGCTTCAGCCCTTGGATCCTCTTCATGGCCCTCCTGTAGACTCGTTCTAAATGGTCCATGTCTTTCTTGTGTTGGGGGCCAGAACTGGATGCAGCACTCCAGGTGGGACCTTATGAGAGCAGAGTAGAGGGGCAGAATCCCCTCCCTCGACCTGCTGGCCACACTGCAGCCCAGGATACAGTTATTGGCCTCTGGGCTGTGAGCCCACATTGCCGTCTCATGTTGAGCTTCTCATCCACTACTACTCCCAAGTCCTTCTCTTCAGAGATGATCTCAAGCCACCAGCCTGTATTTATGCTTGGGATTGCCCTGACCCAGGTGCAGGACCTTGCATTCAGCCTTGTTGAACTTCATGAGGTTAGCAGAATATAAGACAGAATTTCGATGGCACCATTCCAGGCTTGGATGGCTAAATCCTTTTCTTCAAATCGTATTTCAAGTCTTCTCTCAACTTTTCTGCCTTCTGAAACTGAAGTTAGAGAGGTTAATGTGCCATTCCATGTCATGCTCTTTACCTTATGAATCCCTTCGATGTTTTAAAAAAAAAAAAATATCTGTAATGACTGAAAGTCAGTAAATGCCTAACTTGTATTGCCAGCTTCAAATGTGACTTTGGGAAGTCATTTAACTTCTGCGTCCAGGCACCTTCATTTGTAGCATAAGGTTAATTGCGGATAATTATAATACCGACCACATGAAGGCACTTGACTGATAAATCAGCTTAGATCTATTCAATGCATCTGTCAAAGCATTATATGGCAACTAATTAATTTTTATTGTTTTGTTTAGTAAAGCTTTCTTGGTTTAACTGTCCATCCTCTAGACTGTTTCTTGCAAAATTAAATTATTAAATCCAACCAGTTTTTCTGGGAAACAAATTTCATCATTCAGTAAACTCTTAAGAGCCATGATAGCAAGCTGTTTAGTTGCTTTCAATAGGAAACATCAACATGTTTGAAGTTCAACTGAGAACTGTAAAAATTCAAATTATAGGACCTTCTAGTTAAATTAGTGGATTAGATCAGGCTTTCCATCCTCACAAGAATGGATAAAAGTCCAAGAGAGTTCTACTAATGATTTGCATTTTTTGAGTTTTGAAATATTTTTATGAAGGATTTCACCATTTGGTGATCAGTGAACATTTACAAGAGTTAAATCCAGTTGCATTATTCTTTCTTGAAACTTATTTCCAAAAAAATTGGAATGAAGATTTTTGTTCTTTAGCATGTACTGCTGCAGCACCGAATTTGAAACAGATAAAAATAATCTTTTCAAAAGACAGTACTTTACCAGTTTTGCATAAATTAATTTTCATGAAGAATTTTGTGAAGCCTACATATATATCTCAGTTTCATTTCATACAAACTTACAGATTTCTGGAGACACTCAAAATAATCAAAATTATCTTCTAAGAACACTTAGCTAGTGGAAGAACTGTGTTAGGCAATGGTTTATGGTGATTAAAATTTGCTATAGTGCAAGCAAATCAATAGTATCACAAGGTTGGATAGTAATTTGCAGCAGATGAAACCTAACAGCAGCGTTTCTGTTTCTGTTTTATAGTCTCTTTGTCCATTAGGTTTGCAGGAGTCTTTATTAACTTTCTCCTGACCATGGAATTGCCACTTTCAAGAGGGCACAGGGCTAACTTCTGGGGGTTTAGATGTTTGGTTGGTTTTGTTGTGGTTTGTTTTTGTTTTTTTTTTCTTTTACAAAAAAAAGAAAAAAAAAGGAAAAAAATGAGTTTTTGAACTTCTTTATAGGACATGATGCAGGCTAACCTTCATTTTCTAAAAGCTGTATTATATTTCTAAGAACTCCCTAATTCAGACTGATTGTAGGGTTTCCTATCACAAATGTGGAAACAGGCTTGCCCACTGAAAGACAGGAGGGGAAAAAAAAACCCTGCTAGTGTGCACAACATGCAAAACAAGCAATTGAACCTGCTCAATGAACCCTCCTTCCTTCATTTGGTAATGAGGCAAAAGAGAAAAAAATGTGAAAGAAAATTTTACTATGTTGGTTGACAGTGAATTGAATCTAGATTTACATCAGCAGTAAGAAAACTAATATCCAACCTAGTATTTTTTCATTCCAGAAATATCTCTCATGAAAAGCAAACCGAGTGTTTGGTCCCTAAGAAACACTAAGATCTACTTTCTCTTAGGGAATGAAGTTCTTCTGTGTAACTCTACAATGCACTTGAGATCAATGTGTGGCATTCTAGCTCGCTTTTAGGAGGTACTAGTGATCTTCATAAGGAATATATAATAATATTTTGTTTGTGCTTTTGTAAATATTATATAAGTTCATAAGCTGCAATGGATTTTTATTTAAGATAGACAAAACCTGAAGTAACAAGCCAAAGAGGAAAAAAAATGCTTTGTTTATTTCTGCAATTTACTTTGTAGAACAAAGAGTATTCCTACTGATATATTTCACAAATACTGCCCATACTTGAAATGTTGTATTTTTTTTTCATTTAAATCCACATAATATATAAGAGTATACAACTAGCTGTTTGCTTCTGATAATGAAGAAAAGATATCAATATTCTTTTGTAGCTTCCATCCAACTTCCATCACAAAAAAATGTATACATATCTGGGTTTCCTCTTAGAGACTGATCAGCTTTTATTCTTGTCTTTTTCTTTTAGTTGACATTAAACTAGTTAAGAAATAATATTTAGAATATAGTAATCCTTGTTTCTGATCAAGGAGTGTTTTAAAAAGTCATAGATTAGTTTAATTCAAGCCCTTCAAGTTGAGAGATTTTATTTGAAATTAAAGCTGTGGGCTACCTCTGTGTCCTAGTGTTTCATCTGCTCGTTTGAGTTTTAATTTCCATCTCAGGCCTTTCTTCCCTGTGTGGGCAACAGATGTTCTTAATTCCTAGTAAACATCATGAGTATATTGATGATAGCTGAAACCACAAATCCAATTACCTACAATGAGAGCATGAAAAGCTTGAACTCTTTGCATTTATTTCTTCCGAGTCCCTGCTGCAGATAGATCTAGTTAGTCCATCTCTTCACCTTGGAGGTGTACGTCTTTGAGGCAAAGTGAACTCAGAGTCTTTCAAGATAAAGCTTTCTGGCAATGCTAGGTCACTGGTGAACTCTTTATGCTGGCTTTTTGACTTACAGTAGCCATTGGATATTTGTAGCCCACTGGGATCTATGCCAGTTTCATCGTCTGATTTCTAGATTAACACCAAGATGAAATGAAATTGCCTTATAGAAAAGATGAGGCACAGAAATAATGGCTGTTTTGTGACTTTTTGAGTCTTTTGTGTACCTGTTTCTGAAGAAGATAGGTTGTTAAAGGAGTTAAATAATCAATGTCTATGTCTTCAAGATTGCTTTCATCTCAAAACCATCTCTGCCTTCAGGCCATATGGACAAAACTCTGAGGCTTACAAAGTCAGTTGTAGGAGGAAGTAGTTGCAGAACCTGTCTGTCATCTGCAGGCTTCATCATTAACATGGAAACATGAGTGAAATTTAAAAAATTGTCAATGGAGAACTTGGCTATGGCAGATGCTGAAGGCTTGGGATGGTGATCCCTTGACACCTACCCTTAGTAGGTTTCTGATGAAACCCAGGAATGCAGGGTGGCTGAAAGGGCAGGAACTTCTTTATCTGATGGCTTCTTTGACAATATAGTCCTGTTTCCAAGATGTCTTCTCACTAATAAACAACCTGGTAAACAAGCATGACAGAATCTGAGAGACTATTAGCATTATCTTGAGTAATCATTTTCTTTTCATTTGTCCCTTCCTTTATTCTTACATCACTAAGCTTCTGCATCTCATAACAACACCAGAAGGGTTGAAGGATAATTGTCTTTCTTTGTGCATCTTTCTATAAGGTGCATAATAACCAAATGCTACATAAAGTTAGCAACCTGTGGGTAACGATGGTTCTTTTTTTGTCTTCCCAGGAGAGTACAAGATTAAGAAATTAAAAAAAAAAAAAAAAAAAAAAGTAAAGTGAGTGGTAAATTGCTGCAGAATCGCCATATCAACCTGAATACTTCTCTAGCTTTGATACTGTAGACATAAAACCAGTGCTGTGCTGGTTCTGTTATCTAATTTCCTCTAGGTCATCATTCATTAGCAAATGATTGTATTATATGTTTTTACTCATTGGAAAAAAAGTGCTGATTGATTTTCTACAAATGAAAACATACTTTGGCCACTTCTTCAGGTTTTTTGCTGTAATTCTTTAATGTAGCCTTTCTTTGTGTACTCTATTAATTATTTTAATGAGAAATATCTGGTTTTCTTCTTGCAGAAAAGTATATTCCTAGTAATTTCCCAATATTTTCCAGTTAGCTGATTTTATTTAAAGATAATTAACTTTTAACTGTGCTTATTTACAGCCTCTGTAAAAGAGATGAAGTTCAATTACTCCCTTTTTAATCACTGAGTAGTTTCTTAAAGATATTTTTCTAGTGAATAACACCTGCTTAGCTAGGGACTCAATTATCCAGTCTAATCGTGCTACTGCACTGTGTGATTCATGTGGTACATTTTTCCCAAAATATAATGACTCCTACAAACTCTAGTGTCCATTTATGTCTACTATCTCATACAATCCAATCTCATAGCATTCTATGTGGTTTAAAACTTGTTAATAAAACAATCAAGAGCTCTTGGTACCATTTTAATTAATTGATTACATAAATTATGGATTTAGCTCCTCCTAACCAGTTTGAATTTGTAACCTTAGTGTACTAAGATGCTATACACCATCTAGGCTGGAAATCATGTCCTAACTCTTCCATAGGAAGGACTACTTGGAATGGAGTGAGTATGTAAACCTGTTATTTACATACATGTCATCTCTTCCATCAGGGAAGAGATGAAAGTAAGTGGAAGCTCCTCAGACAGATACAAGCATTCCTTAATTAGTTGCCCCTCATCAATGAGAGAAGTAAAACTAGTTGTTGTCAGAGCATTGCTCTCAAATTGTCATGATGAATCCATGGTGTCTGTGTGATGACACAGTGTTAAATTGTCAGCTGAATAACTGCTTAGCCCACTCTGTTCAGCAGCTAGAAATCAACACTGGCAGGTGTGTAGTTTACCAATCTTCAGTTTCTTTTAGGTTGAGGGGTTTTTTAATATTTCTTTTAACTGGGCAGCAAATATGAAAGCCTCTTCACTTAGCAGACAAAATTTATTGTAAGTGTTTTGCACTACCAACCTGTTAGGTTTTTGGCAACGTGGAAGAAAGTGATCTCTTACTCAAAAAAATGGATGGCGATTGGAAGTGAGAAGTTCATCAAGTGGTATTAACCTTTGAGAGAGGTTAATAAAAGAAGATGGTAACTGCCTGTCCTTCTGATAGTCCTATGACTTGCTTTATTCATGTGTCAGCAGAGCATCACTTATGAGACTACCCTTTCATCTTCCTTTGAATGTTCTTTCTAGCAACTGGAAAAAGGATTTGTTAGAGCTGGTAGGGCACTCTGTAGTAAGACACACAGTTGGAGCTAAAAGGGCCAAAGATTAATTTCAGCAAACGTATCTCTTTGGACTAACAGGGTATCCTTTGGTTAGGATATATCAGGTAGAAATACAACTAGTGACTCAGCTGACTTTTTTACTAGCTTCCTCATCTTTCAACTCATTTCAGATGTAGTAAGGGCACTGATAAGCTTTCCAGATTAATACAGAGATTCTTTTATTACTGTATTGATTTAGATTGGATATTAGGAAGATATTAGGAAGAATTTCTTTCCTGAAAGGGTTCTCAGGCATTGGAAGGGGTTGCCCAAGGCAGTGGTGGAGTCCCCATCCCTGGAGGGATTGAAGAGTTGTGTAGATATAGTGCTGAGGGACATGGTTTAGTCGAGGACTTGTCAGTGTTGGGTTAATGATTGGACTTGATCTTAAAGTTCTTTTCCAGTCAAAGCAATTCTGGGCTTCTGTGACTTGAAGACTTGTGTTTTTAATATTCTGAATGGCTTCCATCCATTAATTTCTTAATTTCTTCATTTCATGTGACTAGCCTCAATGTATTATGTAATGCAGACACCCTTCCTGCTTCCAGTTGCCAGCAATGGGGATATGAAGGGAATCGGGAGCATGAGGTAAATAGCACAAAGGTGATATTTCCTTGACAGCCACCCATAGCTACCCACATTCTTTATTTTTACTCCCATATCATATTTTACAAAATGTCTTATTGTCTCTGATAACAAGCCCTAACCATATCTGATGCTCTTCCCAATGTTTCTTTACAAAGGGTACTTCAATCTATTCTCTAGAAACTGTATGCTCAGATTAATTTTTGCTACTCAAGGCAGTTTAACATTTTACTACTATGTAAAATGTTTAGCATCTTGACCTTTTTCTGTGATGTATTAGCATGATTATATTTTAATCAGTGAATATTAAGAATTGTGGTTTTGAGTATGCATCTTAGGTTTCCATGTAAGAAGGAAGAGTTTAATCAAACAACCTTAGACCATGAAATTTAAGAGAAAAAAGGGAAATGTTGGGGAATAAAAGAAAGGAATAAATACAATAAGCTATGCTGGTATTCCAAGCTCATGACAGAGTAAGAAATAAAACAAACAGCTTTACATTACTATAGAGAAAGGGAATTTGTTGTCCATGACTGAGCCATTTTGAATATGGAGGACAGAGATAGAGGGGATAGAACTATTTAAGAGGCCAAGTTCAGGACAAGCAGTAAATACTTCTGAGGAGACTGAAAAGAGCATTTACAATAAAATAATAAGTCTGAATGAAAATGAGGGAGTCTGAATGAAAATGAGGATTTCTGAATGAAAGCATTCAGAAATCCTCAAAAAAATCAGCAGAAGATGCACAAGCAAAAGCCATGTCAAAGACTTTAGGACAGAATGCCATGGTTGATGATGGAGTTTCAAAATTATGTAAAAGAAGAAATTGTAATCAAGAAATCTCATGATTTTGAACAGAAGTCATAGCGGCTTTGATTTTCAAAAAAGATTGCAATCAAGATATATATGGAAAAAATTCGAATATAGGCCCTTGATTAATAAAGTTTATTACTCCAGAACAAAGTAAGCAAATGCAAAAATTATCATCTCCAAATACTAGTATCATAGGTACACTAGAGTTGTACTGGATTGTCTGTGTTTCTTTAGCTCAGGCAACGTGTGGTCATAGTGTATTCTATCCTGATTTTTTACCTGCATCCTATTAGCTAAATACTAACATGTAGTGGTTATGATGATTCACCCACCATGGGTGTATCCTCCTGCTTCTACTACAGTACTATGACTGTAGCTATTTAGCTGGTCGTGCATGAATATCAAAATAATCCTTATTGCCTAAATGTTCCTGATCAGCGATGCTGGCTGTGTTGGCTTTTCAAAGTTCCTGTGGCAGAGGGGTATGCTGGGAAACTTGCAACAAACTGGGTTTGAGTGTTCATAGTGGTACCCACATCCATTTCCTTGGTGCATTTACAGTACCCTGGTGCCTTCATTACTTAGGAAGACCAAAACTCCTCTATCCCATATTTTGATTGGAAACTTTTCACTGATACTGAATCCATAATTAATTTTGCCAAGTAACTTCAACAGCGATTTTCCCCTCAGTAGTAAAGTTGATTACTTTTTCTGTAATCTAAAGATGGGCATTTCATATTTTTTAACCCCTACAGTTTGTTCCACATCTTATCTGCACCTTTGTTAAGAAGAACCTTTCTTGTAATAAGGCTGTTTTCCACGTAGATACTTGAAAATTTTGATACAACAACTCCTAAGCTTTAGGCTGTTAAATAAGGTCCTTTGGTCTCTTGTTATAAGCCATTTGTTTTTTCTAAAAGTTTAATTACCTGTGTGACTCATCTCTATTCCACCTATCTTTTTCAGCAATTTCACTAGTATATCTGTGTACAAACATAAAATGTCCTACTTATCCTTAGCATTTACTAGATGGAAATAATACCTGTATGCATAGTGTCTTGTGGCTTTGCCTGAACGAAAAAATCTTGCCACATCAATATATTTTGTGTCTTTGCCTGGAATTCTAGGTGTTTTCAGTAATGAAATGCGCCTTTTGCCATTTTGGTTAAGTTCAATAACTGTTGTTTTTGTGTTTTCACACCTATAGTCTAAGCTTTGGATGGCCTTTGCAGCTTTAAAATATTTTTCTGTCAAAATAGATCCTCAAGATTACCAGCAGAGTCAGATAAACCATGTCTTTGTTTCCCCCAGGATAGCTGTTATTTGGACAAAATTTACATCTCTTGCTTGAAGCTTTTGCTACAGAATTGCAGAAGAGAAATGGTAACAGAAATTGGGGTGATACTATGAATGGATATGGAGCAGGCTGTGAGAAATAAGGGTCTGGGAGGGCTATTGGGAGAAAAGAAGGTTTTAGGGTGAATTTTCAGTGAAGTTATTTGTATGCGCTTGTAATGCTGCTGCTGAATGTCAAGCATGTATGGGACTAGATTTTTCTTTAAGTTTACTCCTGGGTAGTGTCTTGGTTTTCTGTTGGTTTTGGAGTTCTTTATTTTATTTTGTTTTTTTTTAACTTACTGATAACCCATGGATTCAACAAGAAAACTCAACATTTCATGTGGATATGGATCCAGAAAGTAAATATTCTCCGTCATAATCATCCTAAGTAAAAACCTGAGCTCACTGATGAAGAAAAAGAGACACTGGAAAACCTATAGTGCTGCAACCCTGGTATAACTCATTAATTAAATATAATGCTAAATCCATCCAGAAAATAACTAGATATCACTAAGTAAAATACTATAATCTAAATAACAAGTTTCCTTAGTGTTTGAAAATTGTTTTATACCTTAATTTGGACATACATTTCCAAACAAAACCCAACCACTGCACTAATCTGTTAAGAATAACATAACAAACATGTGGCTCACGTTTCAGTAGAAAATCATTTGAGATATTGATGATAATAAATGAAGACTGACTTCCTGGCTTAGCATGAAAAGTCATTGGTATAATTGGTTTATTTCCAAGTTCAGAGTTCTGAAAATCAAATAAAATAATTAAGTGGATTTTCTTCAAAGTTCTAGAAAGTTTGTACTGTGACTTCAGAGCTTGCATGAGGAACATCAGCCTGAGGACAACTTCTTTAAAAAACCTTATAAATAGCCAAGAAAAAGATTTTAGCATGAAAGTATAATCTCAACAGTAAGTTTAGTTTCACAGTACACAGGTTATAAAACCCTAGGTAAAATTGTGTTTTGATGATCATGAATTGGTTCCAAGACTTCAAAAGTTCAGGAAAAGAGGTTCTATAAGCTTTAATCTCTTTACAATACATTATGCTTGAAAGCACAATATAGAGAAGTGAAGAAAAGTCAAGTTTTTATCAATGCCCATACTTCTTGCAGTGAAAAGGATTGTAGAATAGGGGTCCTGCTTCTAAAAAATGAGCGATTTACAGGCTAGTGGTATCACCCTGATGTCTGGGTCGTTATACCTAGTTGAGAAAGTCAAGTCATTGCTTTATAATGAGAAGCTTTTCTCATAGAGTCAAAAATGGTGATGTTACATGTTTCCTTGTAGTGTGTTATTCCATAGTCGTGTCAAGGTACCAATTAAATGACTCAAGTTTTTCTTTTACTTATAGTGAAAATAAGTACAATTCTTACCCATAGATACACAGAGTGTGTAGCAGATCAGCTGTTCTCTTTCCAGCTCACAATGCATACTCTTCTATAGGTTAAAGGGATTTGTAAATTTTACTGTGCCAAGGAAACTATTAAGAGCTGCTGTTTCTGACACCACTGAAAAGTCCCATGGATGTATTTTTGTTGCAAAAAAAGCTATTGCCATAATGTCTGAAGGAAGATGAAGGCACTTAGCAATATATGTTAACAAAAGAAAAAGGAAATTAACATACAGAAACTTCAGATAGGTGAGGGGGAAATGAGAAAGAAGTTATGATACCTTGTTTGACTCAGAGCGTAACTTCCTCAGCGGGATAATTATTCTTGCTGGGAAACCAATATAGCAGATTAGAGTTTATGTAGGGGAGGAAAAGAGCTGAAGCTTTGTGTTATGCCTCTCGGATAATAACCATATCAAAGGACATCCCTTTTAACAAAAGACTGTTTGGTAATTTTGTTGGTTTAAGTTATAAAGTTTGAATTGTACACCAGAAATGGTAGCAGTTGCTGCTACTCACCACTGCACTTACAATATTGTATAATATTAAACCTCTACTCATACATAGTACTAAAACTAATCACTGAGTTACCTGGACATCTACTGGTTTAAAGAAAGTCAAACACTTAAATAATACAAGTAGGAAACTGTAACATTTCACATTCACAGTCTGTATAAGAGAAAGCAAGAGGAGATAAAATTCTGTACCTTGTGTTGCACACCACTGTCTCAATATTAATATAATCTTTGCCTGTTTCATTGAGTAATGGTAAATCTAGATAGCATGAATAGATCACTGGCAACCTTATACAGAAGGTTCTACATTGGTGCAAAATATTAATTATACTAATTTGTGACACATGATTTTCAAAAGCCTAACAGATAAAAGCATTAAGGACATAAATCATTAATTTAATCTGATTATTTTCAGTCAGTCTTTTATTTACTGTGTGCTCAATTAAAAACTGAGTTTAATGAATTTTTCAAATGTACTATAATATTCTAGAATTCATTATTTCCACACCACCCTACCTCAGGTAAAAGTCTATCTTTTTTTCTCGTCTCCATCTCTTTTTGGATTATAGAGGAACTTCTGAGTCACACCATATATTTTCATTTCTGAAAGTTGCTGATAGCAATTTTCCCATCTGAAATGATGTACAGAGAATGAGATGGCAAGAAGCCAGAAAGCAGTAGGAGCTCTGGAGTGCAATGTGCAAGTATAGTTTTACCTTAAGTCTTACCTTACATCTTTCTATCTTTCCCATTTTCTGCAGGTTACCTTTTTTTTCTCGTCCATATCATGGCCAAAAATCATCTTTTACTTTAGTTTGTAGTTTTTGGTTTTTTGTTTTTTTGTTTTTTTTTTTAATAAAACTCAGAATTCTTTTGAGAAACTTGCACATCTTTCCCCATTTATGACTTTGCTGATTTGCAAATGAATGAGGTGTTATCTAAATATACCCAATTTTGTTAGCAATCATTAGAATGATTAATCATTTTTATGTATTAGAGTTACAAATACAAAAACTCCTTCCCCAATATTTTTGCTGAATATATTCCCATTCTGTGTCTTTACCTGCCTTTTTTATCTTCATGAAGAATTTTCCCTTTCAGAGAAGAATTATTTGCTACATCTTCAAAGCAGAATAGCAACTTTAATTCCTTCTCATTTTGTAATGTTTAACACAAAAGCGTTTGGCATTTTGCAAGCCATAAATAAACATATCAGACCAGATGCTCAGCTGGTGTGAAATGATAAGTCTTCCTCCATCTTCACAGGCACAATGTCAGTTTCCATCAACCAGGTGTAAATCCAAGGCTTCTAACTTGACTGAACACAGAACTACAACAGCTCAAGTATCTTGAGATTTGGGTGATGCTTCTTGCCTCAAACACCTTTTAGTGCTTGGGAGCACTGGAATCTGTCTTACCTCAGGTTTTTTGTTGTTGTTTTGTTTTGTTTTTTTTTTTTCCCTTGACCCCAAAATGCTTTATAAATTTAACCATGAATAGTATCTCCACTTTGTAGGTGATGTTCTAAAAGGTGAAATGATTTGCCCAGAGTGTATTAGTGGACCTGTGGCAGATCTAGAAAAGGAAACTAATCACTGTGATTTCTATCAGTGGTTTTTCACAAAGGCTTTCACACTCCTCATTTCAATTTCTAGATTTTAACCATGCTATCTTTTAAATTTTGGTTAACTTGTTATTTACATATCAATTAAAACAGTAAACTAGATAAAAGTGAGCAAAATCTTTGAGCATATAAAAGCCATTAGTTACAGCCTACACTTTACTATATATAAACCAGTAAAAGTAAACAGTATACTTCCAAGATTAATTTTAAATAGTTAGAACCTTTCTAACATAAAGTAGAATTCATTTTGCCTAACTTTTGCCTTAGACTTATATTTTAGTCTTTTAGATGGCTATTGTCTGCACCCTCTGGGTCATTGCTGTAGAGAAATGTACTTCTAAAAGGTGTTTTTTACCATCCCAAAGTAGAACTATCAGTCAAAATATGTGGGATGCATTGACTTTGAAGATACCATTCTCTCTTGTGCAACTTTATAGAGATCCTAGACAATTAGGTGGTGGTAAATGTCCTTTAGACAGCTAATGTTAAGTTACGTATGGTGAACCTATGTCTGCAATAACAGAAGTCACATCTGTGGTAAAGGTTTTTACTGCAGAAGTCACTGCTATTGCCTGTGGTATACTTCTAATTCTGCCCTCAGATACATGTGGTGAGGATATTGTTCTTGTAATTACCTTCTCTTGAAAGTCCAGAATGCTTAATTTGCATCATTTTTTTTTTTCACTTGTAATAACACTATAACATCAAGTCTCTTCGAAGGTAAGACAACCAGTGGCACATGTGTCTAAGGTGAGCATCAACATTTCACACCTCATGCAGGCTAAAGATATGTTTCTCTAATATTTTCTTTTAAACTGCAGCAAAAGAATAATATCCTGGAGCCACTACCTGTGGTCGGTTGAATCTTAACCTGTTTGAGCTGAGTTTATTTTAGTCTTCAGTATTTGTCAGAGAAGCTTCCATTTCCATCTTATGTGTGTTGAAAGCTATCTTGGCATGTAACTTTAACACCACAGATGGGACACAGTGCATCTTGGCTGACCTCTACATTCAGCATTTAAATAGCTAAACTGATTTCATTACCATAAAATAAACTTCCAAGAACTTCTTACACTATAGACCAGGCTGAATAGCTAACAGTGCCAGTTGCAATCCTGTAATTGCAATAGATGAAGAGGACGTCAGTTTTTGCAACAGTTTCATGGGATTGAAATATACTTCCATTGACTTTAATGAGAACCATGGGGATGAAATGCCTAGAAAACTTACGTTTTCCTCTAAGACAAGAAAGCCATAATAACATTGGTAGTAGTGCATACAGACTTTTATTATTGTGTGTTTTCCAAAGTCATTCTCTTATTTTTCGGTATCATTGAAAAGAGATTGACAAACAGGGCTTGCAACACTAGGAACTGAAAAATTCTTCTAAAAGTGCTCAACACACAACTCAAGACCATCATTTTTTGAGAAGGTTTTCTTTTTAGTATCATTGTTTTGTTATTTTCAGTTCCTGATATCTCCTTTTCTCCTGTTATTTACTATCCTTTTAGGCTGGATTGTAACAGCATTGGCTACCAACTCTAAATTTTTAGCAGACCAGGTTTTATTTTCCTCTAGAGACTTCCTGGAGGAACTTAAGAATACCATCCCCTTAAGAAAAAATAAATACTATAAGTTTATACATCCATTACAATGTGAAGATCAGGAGACAGTAGTTATTAAAGAGGGGTTAAAAAGGACACTTGCTCCATACAGCTTGGCCTCTGATAGAGGGATGATGGTCTCATCAACGATTTTTACCCTTTGTCAACACTTTTTTTATCTGTAGAAATGATTATTATACCTTCACATGTCCAGGATTCATTTTTCATACATGAATTTAGGCTCCACCCTTCCAGCCCCATTTGTTGGGCTGAAATGCGGATGCCTTTAAATCAACTCACACTTTAGCAAACACTAATTTGGATTTGAAATATTACAAAAAAATTGGGATAATCAAATCAATGGGCATATATTAAAAAAATGTTTGACATATTCTTTACAAATGTGCAATATTTATGGAATGCTTGGGTTTTGGGGTTTGTTTTTTTTTGTTTGGTTGTTTTTTTTAAATATGATGACTGAGATAACATAGAATCCTATTTGATTACTTACTTCCTTTGAGCTGCTGTGAATATATCGCGTGCTTTGTAGAAACACCTTTGCATCTTTTTCAATTGCACCAACTACAAACTCATCTTCCTTCACCAAATGTGAGCACGCTGTTTAAGTCTAGATCTAAATGCCTTTTTTTTTTTTAGCATTTTCAAAGAAAAGGACACAATAGCTTTATGCAATTAAATAATAAAGGTGTGTTTATATAAATAAATAAATATATAAATAAATAAACACAAGTTCTTCTGTGTTCCTAATATCCTATACTGTAATTATTGTATTTTTTTTTAAATAATGATTAAAAAACAAAAAGGCTCGTCTGTATTTCTGTGCATAGAATAATGGAAATCTGAATCTTCCAAGAGAGAGTAATTTAATATTCTTTGAGAAGATTTGTAGAAGGCTTGCAGGAGAGAGAAATAAAGGAAGAGTATTGTGATTGGAAACTCTACTTTCACTTTATAAAAAAGTTTATTACAAAGTTAAGAATATATATATACTATATAAATAATCACCTTCAGCAGGTTCTTGTGATCAAATTAAATTCCATGTTTGTACCTCATTCTGCAAATCTGTCATACTTACATGATAATTATAATTATTATTTTTTCATCTTGATGTCTGTTTAAGAGAGGCTTTCATTGTGTTAGAAGACATTTAGGGTAGAATTTTCTTAAATGCTTTTCAAAGGATGTATGAGATCCCGTACTTACCTGGAGAGCAGAATATTTTAGTCAATACTTGCTATGAAGGTGCCTGCAAATTCAAAAAAAAGCCTTAACAGGTGGCACTGAAAACCCTGCTTACATGCTGAATGCTATAGAAATGAAGTGCAGGAAACATGATCAAGAAGGGAAAACCGTTAAATTCTCTAATTATTCCATAATCTAATTTCTACTTCCAGTCTGATTTCTAATCTGTAAATTCTGGAAACTTTCAAGATCTATATCAAAGGGTTATTTGGAAGACAAATTACCCGAGAAGCCAGGGATCAG
>NW_010341457.1:0-616 GCF_000700745.2 Antrostomus carolinensis
AACGGGGTCCCCAAAAACACCATGGGGGACCTGTCCCGGGCACCCGCGGCAGAGACCCTGAGCCAGCTGGGACAGACACTGCAGTCCCTGAAAACCCGCCTGGAGAACCTGGAGGTACGAGCTCCGTCCCGGGGGAGCCGCGCCGGGCACCGGCACCGGGAGCCGCACCGGGACCGGGCGACAAAGATGATTAAGGGGCTGGAGCATCTTATGAGGAAAGACTGAGAGAGCTGGGGCTGCTCATCCTGGAGAAGAGCAGACTGAGAGGGGACCTGATCAATGTTAATATCTAAAGGGACCTTATCAATGTTAATCAATAGCTAACGGGACCTTATCAATGTTTATCACTATCTAAAGGGTCCTTATCAATATTTATAAATAGGGCCACTAAACTGGTGAAGGACTTAGAGGAGAAGCTGTATGAGGAGAGGCTGAAATCGCTTGGTTTGTTCAGCCTGGAGAAGAGCAGACTGAGAGGGGACCTTATCAATGTTAATCAATAGCTAACGGGACCTTATTAATGTTTATCACTATCTAAAGGGTCCTTATCAATATTTATAAATATCTAAAGGGACCTTAACAATGTTTATAAATAGGGCCACTAAATTGGTGAAGG
>NW_010341458.1:0-3176 GCF_000700745.2 Antrostomus carolinensis
GCTGCGGGTGCCGACACAAACCCGAGGATGTTCACAACGCTTCAGCAGGCGCCTGAGCCCAGCTAAAGCTGACAGCTGCTCGCCAGCTCCCCGTGGCAGCAAGCGCTCCCCGAGCGGGGTCACGTCGGGAACACGACGGAGATAAAGGCACGTCAGTGCTCAGCTGGTAGGAACGCGGCAGAGCTGACACAGCTTCTCTCTCCCCGTCAGACCTCTGTCCCAGTAAGGTGTCTGCCCACCCAGCTTCAGCTGCGCTGCCAACTGACTCAGAGGTGAAACCCCCGCGCTGGGCTCAGCCTTTCCACAAAGGGTGTCACACCAGAAACCCCGGAGGTGCGAGCAGGACCCAGCAGGCCTTGCTCTCACGCATCTCTCTGCTGAGCACTTCAGCTCGTCAGAAAAAAAAAACCCCAAAAACAAAAACATTTCCTTCAGAAAGGAGAGTGAGGCTTTTATTTATTTATTTATTTATTTAAAGATTCTGAATAAGCATCCAGTTTGCAGAGGCCTCAAGCAAGTAAACCAGGGTGCTTACAGCAGCCCTGTTTAAAAAATTCCCCCCCCTCAAAAAAAAAAACAACCCCCAAACCCCTGCTGAGACCAAGCCATATACTTAAGCCCACCTAGCACTCTTCATAACTGAACCACACAAAGGCTATTTCTTGCGCAAGGGAACTCGTGCCCTTCGAAAAGCTTTCCTGCTCCCCATCCTTCAAGTCTTACAGATGATAAACAAAGCTGCCTATCTGACTGCCGGGAACAGAAGTGCGGTCAGGTCAGAGCAACACCATAAACTATCATCACACATTCACAGGACAAGCAGTGTCATGCTTGGGAGCAAATTCCATAATGCATTAAATCAGGATACCTCCCTGCAAAACAGCTCTCCAGGTGCTTTTGCTTTGCAGACACTACACATGTACAAGGCTACGTGTATTTCAAAGGCTTTGAACTACAAATTTTTGCATCTAGGATCAGAATTAACACGTCTATTCCCCTCAGAACTGGATTAATAAAAACTTAATATGCCTAAATTTGTAAAACTACAGCCAAGGCCTTTACACAAGAAAGAAGCACAAACCTTCTGCCCAAGGGTTTTTGCTGGTATCACATGTTACCAGCATTCCAGTTCTGCAGTAACAGCACTAAAGCTTAAATTCTCCAGGACAGCATAACCATCATCAGCCTGACAGACCTCGCTTTCAACATCTGATACAAGACATGGGCCTCCAGGTCACCTTGGAAGGCAACACCTCACCAAAATACTTCAGAAACTGTCAATACAACTTTAGGTTGGTCTCATTATTTTGCAGACAGTCAGGCAGACAGATTACTGACATTGCAGAATGCTTGTGTTAAGGTGCAGAAACACCAGGAGAAAAGGCTAAGAAAGCCAACAGGTAAATGCTTTCCAGCAAGACTGATACCCAAGTTCTTAATTTCTGTAATCCAACCAACTCTATTACATTAAGAAGTTGTCTACGGTTCCACTGTATGAATTAGCTACATCCAATAAATCAAATCCCTGTAACAGCATTGCACTCGCAGCTCAGTAAACAGATGCACCTGCAGGCACTACAGCATCAGTGAATACAGAAGCCAGGTTCTCAGGAAAATCCACATACAAAGACTAATCAATTTTACTGTTCTTTCAGCCAGAACGTGCTCCTTTTGCTACAGATCATCAGAATTCACATTGAAATGCATGGCGAGCCGCTCTCGTGTTTGATACCACGCCAGAGGTTTTATTATCAGCAGTTTCCGAATCGCTAAACCAGGCTCACCAAAACAGATAGAAGATGATTTAAGCATACACATTACAGAGGAGAATAAAGCAAAATATCTAGAGAATTCAAGACACAGACAAATCTTTTCAATACAGTGTGCTTAAAGAGAACTAAAGGAACTCCTCAAACCCAGATACCACAACCAGAATAAGAAGGAGAAAATAAACCACAACCAAACCTAAAACCAGATTATATCAAGCTATCAGGAACAAGATGACCAACAAAATCACTGCCAAGGAGAGAAGAAAACCTAGATCACAGCTCTGGGTGAAAGAAAAACACCACCATACCACATAGCTGGCAGGAAAAAACAACTGCCAGTGATAAGAAAGAGGTGCAGGAGAGTAGCTTTTCTCTGTAGTTACACCTATCTCTCCTAGCCACTCCAAAAAATTGCCCCCAGCACCTGAGTCACTCCTCAGCATAGTAGATTATTAATTACACTAAGTTAAAAATAAATGAGGCCAGCTGGCCTCCTTCTCATTCTTTTGGTCTGCAGTAACCATCTGAGCAACATCCCAAAGTGCCTTGAAGATACTTGTCACACTTCTGATGCTTAACACTGGTAAAAATGAAGGCAATTAGGAAGTAAGAGTGTCTGTTTTAGGGGGGGCTCTATCCATTCTCCAAAAGCTGTTCACAGGGAATGCAGCCATAACACGGGGAAGTGCAGTGGGATCGGTCTGCAGGAGAGCAGGAAAGCCAGTGTGATGTGGAAAACAGGCATGGTGATCCCCTGCCTTTTCTCCCACGAGTTCTTGATTCATTCCTCCAAAGTCATCTGCTTTTGGGACACCACACTGATAATAACTGGAGAAACACCTCAATATATGTATTTTTTTAAAACACTAAGTGTTCCAATATGCCTGATTGCGGATTCATCAACCACTGCAGATACCTGCATTAATACCAGCCCCCCCGGACCCTGCCTGTGATACTTTCCTGGCTTTATCCTGACATCGTTGGAGTTAACCCAAAAGCAAGCAAAAGTAAACAGCTCAAACCTGTCTTTATTTACATGCTCAGCGTGGGACAAATAAGCAAAAGCACGTGGATGCAAAAGCCTCGCCTTGCGTGGAGTGGAACGGTGAGAAAGCCACACTCACAGGGTCCCGAGGTCCCTGCCGTTACCTCACCCCTCCCGCTGGCATGACTGGTTTTTGTCCGCCATCCCACCGCGTGACTCTCCACAAGCCTGGCCGGGGGTGAGGATCCGGATTCCTCCCCCAGAAACACGTGAGGAAGAAAGAGATACAGACTCTTTTAACTGAGGGTGCGTCTGTGAGCACCGGCCAGGCTGCTGTCACACGGCGGATGAGCAGGAGGGAGGGAAACGCGCCTCAGGCGGCTACAGGGGAGCCCGTGAGGAGCCGCGCCGGAGGCTGAGCG
>NW_010341459.1:0-234 GCF_000700745.2 Antrostomus carolinensis
CTTCCTCTGCAGGGAGCGTGGACTTTGGGCCAGATGTCACCTCTTCTGACAAGAGCATTAAGGTGCTGCTCAACTCCCAGGACAAAGTGAGTCCTCACGTCCCTTGGGGAAAGCGGGTTCCAGGCGGCACCAGGAGGAGGCTGAGCGGGACGTTTCCTCCCCTAAACGAGGGAGCAGCTGGGTGCTGCTGGGCCTCAGAGCTGGGGCGGGTTGGGTCGGGGTACAGGGCATGGG
>NW_010341459.1:359-607 GCF_000700745.2 Antrostomus carolinensis
AGCGCTGGGGGCTGGGGGCTGTGGGTGGCTGGGCTCTGTTCTGGCCAGGAGGGCACAGAGCACACCACCTGCTGTGGTGCTCCCTGCAGGTCTTCAGCCAGATCCGGAACGAGCACTTCTCCAGCGTGTTCGGCTTCCTGAGCCAGAAGTCGCGTAACCTGCAGGCACAGTATGATGTGAGCAATGCCTGGGGGTGTGGGGTGCCCGTGAGCAATGCCTGGGGGTGTGGGGTGCCCATGAGCAATGCC
>NW_010341460.1:0-10633 GCF_000700745.2 Antrostomus carolinensis
AAGGCAAGTTTGTGGACTGCACTTGCAGAGCTTCTCATATTTGATGTCTGATCAGTATGCATTTTAGTTTTAAGCTCCAATATTCTGGATGGATAATTTATTTTCAAATCACTGAGCTACTTAAGTTCGGCTTTAATTGTACTCCTCCTCCAAGGAATCAATGCAGTCCTTTAAATTTAATGTCTGATTAATCATAAGGCAAATCCTACTATTTACAAAAGATCAAGCAGAACTCAAAGTTACGTTTGAGATGGTAGCAAGTTCTTGTTCTTTCCAAGACCATCCCAACAAACAGGGCAGATGGAGACCACAAGAACTCTTGCACATCACCCAAGGCATATACACTTCCAACACAAGTTACTTCAACTCAGTAAACTTAATTTTAGGATCAGAATTTACATACGTTGTGCCTATTTGTAGGCTACAGTGTTGTTCTGCTCATACAAGGCAGTTGTCTCTGAGGTATATCCCTACCAGTTCTATAACAAAGGCTTCTTCTAACTCTTAATACCTTACATAATCTTTTCATAGAATAATTTGGTTGGAAAAGACCACTACAATCATCTAGTCCATCCTTCAACCTAGCATCGCCAAGTTCACCACTACAGCATGTCCCCAAGTACCACATTTTAAACATTTAGGAAAAAAAAAAACTCTAAGTATTAGACAACATGTTGATACTTCACCTCAAAAGACATTCAAATCAGGCATGATATACAGAGAATACCATGCAATCTATCTGTAGTCTCTCTGTAACTATGCAGCTGCAAGCCTGTGATCTCCTCTCAATACAAAGATTTGGAAACTAAAAGCAGAAGCCAGCTCTAGAAGAAAGGGCTACATACACAGGACTTTTTTCTACCTTGATTCTGGGTTTTATCCAAAAGAGAAAGATCAGTTCCTCGTTTCTTATTCATCACAATCCTGCAGGAACAAGATCCCCTGTGGCACATGGGTATATTCTCCAAGCACAAAGAGGAAATAGTCCAGAGAATTTAATTCATCTCAGTATCTCTAGCTGTCTAAAAGTCAAGCATCTAATCTAAACTAGACATCTAGGCTGCTTCACCAGAGAGAGAAGCATCTCCAGACAGTGATTCATCTCACCCTAAAACTAATATTTCAGTTAGGGGGAGGGGGACCCACACAGGTACCTGGAGCGTATGATCACTCTCCCCTGAGAAGAAAAAGGGCCTTCCTGGTGAGCGTTCAAACTTTTAAACAGCTGAAGTCACAGGATTGCCACATCTTCAGGTGGCTCTACATCACAGCATGAGTTGTTTACATCCAAGCAAGCTTAAAACTAGGTCGCTGAGGGGCTGAGAACAGCTCTATTGCAACAGCACACCACACACAGGCACCGTAAAACCAGCTCTAAGAGCTCGCACTGTCAGTCCATCTGGTGCTCTAACAATAACTGGATTGCTCCTTCTTTGTACAACAGTGCAGGTCTGTTGGCCAGGCCACCATCGTCACCGTCACGTCTAACACAAAACCTTGTTCACAGAGCTTTGTAAAGCAGCAGAGTTCTGAGGTTATTCAATTATCTGTCTTTCCCTCTGCAGAAGGGCATGAATACAATGGACCACTGCTGACTGATGAAGAAGCTTCTCATCTACCATTTGTGGGCTGGTCTTCAGAGGCATCAAGAACCTGCAACTGCCAGAGCAACACACTCAGACATCCTCCGACCATCCAGCTGCAAAGGGAACCCCTGTTGAAGGAGTTGTTCTTCTGGTAGGTTCCAGTTCCACACTGCATTCAGTAACCTGCAGCCTGAACTGATTGTTTTTTCTCCTATGAACTCATTTCATATAAAGAACGGGAATTTTATTTCCTATCACAGAGAGCAATTATGGGAACATTCCTGTCTCCTAAAAAGAAATATTTAACATGTTTACCCATTTAGCAAAAGAGAGATTATCTCCAAATATCACCTTCCAATCCCAAAACCCCTATGACTAAAACTGCTGCTAGGATCTGTAATTAGCAAATGCCTCTATCTGCTGAGGGACTGGTTACACCAACCGTCACAAACACAGACAGCAAACAGAAGGAGTGTTCTTAAGGATGTTCAAATAAATCTGTGAGCACTGGGTAAAATTGACCTCTCAGAAGAAAAGCAATGGGATATAAAGCTTTATACCACAGGCCACAGTTCAGAACTGGCGTCGCTCAATCGCAACTGGAAAGCACTGCCAAACTCAAGCTTTTATTTTCACCTAGAGAAGCACGCTGACTCCACAGTGGAGAATTAGCCTTTTACAATAGCATCTGATAGCTGCTTGATAGTTCAGCCTCTTAAAAAACAATCTAAACATCAAGCATCTCCACCATCTAAGAGGACTTGATGCAACAAAGACTCTGACATTCCCCCAAGGAGGGAGACATCAGGTTTGAGACACATCAATGGTGAAAAACAGACTTCTCAGCAGCTTGTGCTGCTGCTCTTGCTGAAAGCTGTCTTTCAGATCTATGAAGGTGACATGTTTCACAAGCATAGTGCTCAGATTCAACAAAATATGGAAAAAGAAACAAAAAAATAATTTTTAAACGTGTAGGTAATGTTTCCAAGGGATCCTTGAAGATCAAAGGCAGAAGTCAGCTGGACCAGTTGTGCAGCACGCTCGGTACAGGCTTCAGAGCTCAGAAAGCCAGAAGTTGCACAACTGGAAGTTAAATTTGATTTATTCAGCAGCATTGGACTGGGAGGGGCACAGCAACTCCTCAGTATTTCACAATGGGGACTCTTCTTTATTCATCCTGCCTAATTATATACTGACACTGGAAAATTACATTATGAGGGCATTCTCTAAAGAATTGTCACTCAAAGACATTCTGCAGTGCTTTGTGATGTCTTCCAAAGCAGGCTATTTGAAGACTGGAAACAAGAGTTCCATGTCAGAACGATTAGTTCATATAAAATTGTCTGCAGCATTTTGTTTTCTTCAGCTTTGTGTTATCAAAGCTGTTGCCACACCTGTTGTCCTAAGACATCTCATGTGTGTTTCATTTATCCTTTTGGATCAGCCACTGGAAACCTGGCCCTGACACCAAAACTGAGATTATGAAAACTGGCCAGAGTTAAGAGTGTTTGCATTTGGCTTGGTCAGATTTGAGAATGTTTTCTTTGTCTAAGAAACTAGATGAAAGTTGGATTTTAGGTCTCGAATGCTTGGGTCTTATCTTGAAGTTTAACCCTTGAATAGAACTCATGCAGATACAGTACACTGCTGTGAACACTGGGCTTCAAGAGCTGGCCACAAAATGCTCATGATTGACTGGTCAGACAGGAGAAGAGCAGGATGTTGGGTAAATTCAAGCATCTCATGGGATTGAGGAATGGACACAAGCAGCCACTGAGGCCCCAAAGTCTATTAGCAATACAGCAATTAATTAATTAACTAAATTTCAAGCTTTACATGTTACAGAGAGATTCTGACCTACCCAAATTTTTGAGGTTATAATTAGACAGTCTGATCTCTAGTATGAATGCAGGAATGAACACAGAATGAGGACCTTGAAATCTCACCTGTATGTCTGAATACTCTGATTTTTCAAGATCAACCCTTAATGTTGGAAAGCACGAGGCAAGAATTTAAAGAATAGAAGAGTCAACCACCCTCAACCTACCAACTCAATGAAAGATCTTCCACAGAATTACGCCTAACAGGCATTGCCAAGCCTGGTTCTAGTTAGTCACTCATGCTAACTGTAACAAGCTGACAGGCAACATTTCTGGCTAATTTTACTTTTCCCCCCTCAATCTTCAAAATCCTGGAACTTAGTCACTCGTGCTAACACTTCTGTGGTAGCAAACAGCAGGTTATCTAGACATGTGCTAGTATATATAGCGACCATTCTGTCAAGGCTGCTTTGAAATGTGCTTTCAAAGGAAAGGAGAAGTAAAAATCCTGTCCTTTTGCTTGAAATACTATCTTTCTGACATGCTCCTCCAGTTTTGAAAGTGAAAAAAAGTGTATCTGAAAAGTTTTGTGGACAAAACATAAGCATGGCCATTTAAAAGCAAACGAACAAGCAGTTGCCATTTTTCCTAGTGCTCATAGCTATTCAGTTACAGACTCCTCCAAAGCCATACTGCACAGTGGACACTGCTAACCCTGCTGACACAGACAGCAGGATATATTTGTGTCTATAGAAATAAATTTTGTGTAGAGACATGCGCATAAAGACTCTTTTAATAAGCCTTGACCTCTTTTAGAGTAAAATTTCCAGGTCCTAATTATTGCCACAAATGTTAAAATTAGCAAGCATATAATGTTCTTACCCAAGCTGATATTCTTCCCCCTCATGAAATTATCCTTTAAACAAAACTTTTCCATCACATTCTCCACAGCACACCTGTTCAATTCTCCTTGGTCTCCAGGACACACAATGATGCTCCAACAATACTCTGGGGATGATGTGACAACACACTGGCATAGGTCCTGTTGTCTGATCCCATATGATCTCACACAGACTAAGCTCCTAGTGACTTCAAATAGAAATTTACCTCAGTTGCACATTTCTGGTCAATGCTTGTGCTCAAGCACAATAGTAAAACATGGTAAAAATGAAGGCAAAGGGTATAGGCTAAAGAGGAAGAAAATTCCATCAGTCTTTCTTTGGTAACTTTTTTTTTTTCAAAAGAAAAAGTGGTTCCACAGATAAGACAGAGAAAGAATAATCAGCCTGCAGACCAAAATATTTTACATACATATTTTTGAAGATAGCTGGCTGATAGTAATTTCAGCCACTGCCTTCTCCTTGTAATATTCCCTGGTTCAATTACTAAGAACAGAAAACTTCTGCATACCCTGCACTAGGAGAATCCCCCCAAAATGCAGCTGCTTTATGGTCAGTTTTCCATGTCCATGATCTCTCTGAGCATCTGTGCACAATGTGAGTGATTACAAGCTGTATCATTCATTCCTCAGCAAGAGCAACAGTGCCAGAAATTCTGCTGTGCGTTTTGCTTGGCAAAAAAATAGTAGTCCCTCTGGAAAAAAAGGAAGGAAAGTGGAAAGAAAATAAGGTACCCAAGTCTGTTACATTTTTTTATCCTTGTTAAGAACAAATTTCCAAGCACAAGCAGATGAGATCGAGTCATAGAGAGTCCTAACTTTAAGACAGAACAACAGGAGGATTTAAGTGTGGCCATACACTACATTATGGCATAACTGACAGACAACATTTCTGGCTAATTTTACTTTTTTCCCCCCCAATCTTCAAAATACTTGAACATTGTAGTAGAAATTAAAGAACATATGTTTCTTCCATCAAGACGTAGTTTTGGAAAGATCTGAGGATTTATTTTAAAATTTTGTCAGAGATTTTCAAACAAAGAAAACATTTTTTTGGACCACAGTGCCTAGCAATGAAACTACCTAGCAACAGATAACAGAAAAAATATCTTCTTTTTTAAAATCAAAGTACAGCAGTGATCATGTAACAGTTACTTACGCTACTTTTCCTACCAATTATAAAGATCGTTCTGTAAAAAACAATGTAATTCCTTCTGTTTTGTCAGGGTCCAAATTTTGAAAAGATGCAAAAATAAAATTTTCAGAGATATCATATTGTCATTTCTGAGTTTACAAGTACCTTCCCCTGCCTTTCTAAAGCCACTCCCATGCCTTCAGTTTAAAAATACAGTAAGATCCCTATGGTGACAGGTGGAACATACAGCAACAGAGCCGATTCTTCCTTTATTTCATACGAAATAATTTCCAATAGAAATTAAAGCTCTCTGTGTAGAGCCTTCTGATTAAATATCCCGCCAACGAATATACTTCTTCCAGCCAGCAACAATTTCAGATGACCTTATCATGTATTATCAATCTAAAAGTTTTTGTTTACTTGTTTTTATGCTTCCATTTAAACACGTGGCATCAATAGGACAACAGATTTCAAACCTGCACACCTTGGATCATCTCATCTGTCTTCACAGGAACTTTGCAACTGTGTTGGGTCTGGGTGTGTGAGGGGAAAGACTTTTTTTTGGTAGTGGGGGAAGGAGGGCTCAGACCCCCCCAGCCCAGGCTGGGCCAGTGAGCACCAGAGAAACGCCTCTGCGGATCCATATCGGTGAGGGGGAGGACTGTCCTGAGAAGTAGGTGGGGATGAACCTGGAGGAAAGGCCATTGACCTGAACAAAAGACAACCATCAGCCTAAACAAAGGGAGACAGACAGAGAGAGAGCTTTGTTGCCAGAAAGAAGGCCAAAGATCCACACCTGGTCCAACCACATGGAGTAGGAGAAAGACAAAGGAAGTCCCCTGCAGCCCATGGAGATTCAACAGTGGAGTAGAGACCCACATGTAGGCCATGGAGGACCCCACGCTGGAGCAGAGACAATGTCTCACCACCCTCACACCACAGAATTTCTTCCTAATATCTCATCTAAACCTCCCCTCTTCCAGTTTAGAGCCATTTCCCCTCGTTCTATCATTAACTGCCCTTATAAAAAGTCCCTCCCCCAAGACACCAAGAAACTCAACACTAGTGTGCTGATACAGACTCAAAGTAAGGACTGGCATGAACTTTCTCTAGCCCTTCCTTGAAACAATCTGGAACCAATTTATTTTTCCAGAAGGTTCCCTCTGCCTGTAAACACATGCCTTCTTTCAGAAAGCTCCCTTTTTAGGCAACACTAGGACCTCTTCCAGCTATCCCACTGACAACACTCCACAAAAGGTGTTTGCACTCCGAGGGATGATGGGCGAGGTGTCCCTGCTGATGGCAGGGGGGTTGGGACTGGATGAGCTTTAAGGTCCCTTCCAACCCAAACCGTTCTATGATTAACTGTTTTTTACTATCTGAAAGGACTTCAGGTAGGCCTGGAGTTGTAGGTTTCCAGGCAAGAGGAGGTTCTTTGAAAGCAGAGTGCTCTGACAGTATCGAAGCCGAGGGAGGAACGCAATGGCTCTAACGAATTCCAAATTCACATTGTTCTCTGCTGCATCCTGTATTTAGGTTCCCAGATGCAGGGTCTAACTGCAGTACACGCATCTTTCCAGGAGACAAAGAAAAAAAAAAAAGAAAAAAAGAAAAAAAAAGGTTCTCTCCTCAAGTAACTTGGCAAACAGCTTCTTTCTACAGACTCAACACAAAGACTGAACTCCAGATTATTTATAAATCCCAATTTAAAAGGAATCTTTTTGTTTGTTTGTTTTGCACAGTACTAGGCTAACATGAAGAGCCGTTTCAGAATCTTCACTGAGGAACACACACAGAAAGCTGCTTTGTAGTCCCCACAATTATACTTCTTAAAAAGCATCTCTCTCATCTCACAAAATAAAGTGACGCTATTTAAAGATTCCCCAATCTGAACAAGTTTTAGCAATCACCTTTCAAGTCCCAAGCTTGGTACACCCATTTAGGATAAGCATTCTCCTCATCTTGTAACAAGGCAGAAAGAATTTGTTTGTTACATCTCAATATCCCCATTATCTTCAAAATAAGTGCTGGGTACCAGCAGTGTACGGCTTGGCTGCGTGTCACCCAAGGTATAGATGACATTTTTAGTGCAAAATAATTACATACATTGGAGCCCTTCTTTGGACATCTATTCTTATTATAATTTAGTAGACAATGTTAGATAGCATAACTTTAGTTGTTTTATATTCTATTTATATGGGTAGAAATTACATAGGTTCAAGGCATCCAAAATGGTCAGAGTAAACCAGCAGAATGGTCCACAAGGTCAAAGAGCTGGTCTGAAACTGGAGGCCATATGAGACAATCACTGGCATGGCTTTTTGCAGCCAGAGCACAGACTAGGAGCATCCTGCTTATCTGTTTGCATATCAGTTTCAACCTGTACAGGAATATCAATTACTTTCCAAGGATAGCCCTCACCTTGTTGTTTCAAAAGTGGCGAGTGATAACAGCATACGTTGATTTTCTTATCTTTCTCACAAAACCAGCCACAACTTAAAAATAAACACTAACTTTGCATCTCACAGAGAAAAAGGGCATTTATTTACCAGAATATTTTGAAGGTGTGAAATTCAATTTAGTAATAACAGGTATATTAAATAACAAAGCTTTACAAAATGTATGTAATTAGATGACAACATAGTCATTTCAGCAGCTATTTCCATTGAATCTTTGCTAGACTCCATGCTTGTCACCAAATTAGATGTTGTCCCATGGTATGCATTATAAATGAGGTGATTCATTTCATTAGGTTTGTAACCAGTGACCGGAATTATAATTAACGATATATATCAGTGTCTTTCAATATTTACAATATTTTGGAGCCTATTTTGATCTCCTGGTAGTTTCATATGACAGTAACACCCCTGTCTTTGAACAGACTCCCAATTTATGTTGGGGTAGGTTAGAATAGAGCATCTACATTTTTTATGAAACATTATGGAGCTCAAGTATGTTTTTAAGGTACACCCTAATGTCAGACTATTAACATGCTACAGAGAATTATTTAAAAAAAAAAAAAAGTGGGATTTTTTTGTGGTTTTTTGTTTATTTTTAAACTGGCTACCATCATTACCAAATTGCAATCCTTCCACTCAGCTAAAACTGAAGGTCATTTACTCCCTCAGCCTCCCAGAAACAGCAAAGGAATTAGACTATTTCTTTTCCTTTTTGAAGCTACACGCTGCAAGACATACAGCAATTCTGACTCTCTTCTGTGTGTTTGATTAAAAAAATAGATGTATTTTCTTATATCTACCATTGAATCCTACCAATAATTTTCTCCATTTCTCTCAGCAGAAATCACTACCTCCAATAGCTGTAATTATTTAAAATGCTTCACAGTAACCTTATCCCAAACCTACAGAAGTTTTCTACCATACACATCAGGTGCACTCTCTGTTTACATGTCAAAGACATCTGAAGTTCCATAAAAGTAACAAGAAAGAACATCTACAAAGGCTCCATATCCCTATAGAAAGCTGGGGAAAAATAATAATAATAATAATTTAAAAAAAGAGTCTCATGCAGAACACATTCAGACATCGGGCTTCATCTAAGGTGACTGAGAAGCAGGGTTTCTCCTTCACAGGACATGCCAAGCTTCAGCATGAGCGAGACTAGAATCTGGAAGCATTAACCTCTCTACAAACCAGAAATGTAAAGAAAAATTCAGTCAAGACTTCCTGCACTCTGCAGAGTCTCAGTGAAACTAAGCCTTGTTAATTTTCCTTCTCCTCTTTAAATATCTGCTATTATATTAAATATTATTCTCAATTGTCATGATCAGCTACATAGGCTCACAATATCTATAGCTCTTGATCAGCCCTATGAGGCACACTTGCCCAGAATCACTGGCCATGGGAACCCTTCCCAGGTTTGCCATTCCTCAAATCCTACCTCCGAAACCCCTGGACCTCCAAGCTCCTTTCTCTAGAGACAAAGCCAAGTCTATGTGAGAACCAAAGTCATTCTGTTCCTGGCACGGGAGCAGAAAGTGTGGAAATTCTAGTTGAGCCATCCAACCCAGTAGCTCTGCAGAAGTTTGCCATTCCTAAGGAAGTCTACTTAGCAGGTTTGCTGCACAGCAACAAAATCTGGAATCCTAACAAGCAGAGTGCCACAGGACTGAGGATCAAGATCCTCAGCTCGAAAGAAGAACTAAGAGGTGGAGAATTCCAACCTAACACCACAAGAGTTCACGCCAACCCTTTCTCAGATCCTGCCGAACCAAAATCCCACTGATCTAAAGATGTTGCAAAGAAAACAGGCTTAACAAGGTGACATCCTTCTGATCACATCCAGTTTCATCTGTTTCTCTCTAAATATTCATCCACACTCAGCAGCATCTTGTCTCAGCGTGCCGTTTTCTGCACATTGATCCTCTGAATAGAGAAGAAAATAAACCTTTGCAAACAGGAAAAAAGTTTTCTAACAAATAACCACGAATTGAGCTGAGCTACACATAGTCTGTTCAATTCCGTTCCACTCAAAGCTCTCAAGTACAGGACTGATCATTACACACAGCTGGGAGACAAGGAACAACAAGAACAACATTCAAACGATTGGGGATTGTAATAAATCCAATGGATGTCACTCATTAAACTAATTGATAGTGAATCATATTCTTGCCAAGACTGCCAAGCACAACATGTTATTGTGGAAGCTGGAAGGAGACGGAAGCATCCTAACCCCTGAGGAGTTATTTGACTTGATGGGATTAAAAAAAAAAATAGCTTCACAAGTACAAAAAGGAAGAATAGCAGAACATATGTACTCCAAGAAACTTAAAGTGTTTATACTATTACAAGTCGTGATATTGTCGAGGCCACTGAAATATCACGTTGAAACATTCAGTTAGAGAAAGACACTGGTTGTGTTTCCCTTCTTGCTACTTTAAGCATAAATCTAGAGTATTTCCACTGAAGTCACAGTTTCTGCATAGCAGTGCCAAGGCAGCACAAGAGTACCACTATCTTACCAAAATTCTTTAACTTCTGCAGAGTTGAAAGCTATAGGACATTGAGAAACAAAAAGTAATTAAAAAAACCCAAACCCACACATAATCACATAGTAGATTTCCATAATGATATAAATATTTTATATTCGGAACAGAAAGGCAAGAATGACTCAGCATGAAGACACAAAGGTAGGAAAAAAACCCAAAACATACTTACAATTATTATGAATATTA
>NW_010341461.1:0-9197 GCF_000700745.2 Antrostomus carolinensis
CCCGGCCTCTCAACACCTGAAATCTTGACACCAAACTGAAAACCCCAGGGGAGCAGGAGGGGCTCCACGGGGCTGCTGTAAGAGAGTCTGCCCTCGATCCATCCTCTGACTGAGGAAGGGCCTGGCGAAGCTGCACCGCAGAGACAGGGTGCAAATATCTCCGTGACAACCTGGATACTCCTATGCAAGTCACTTGTTTTCAAAAACATACTTAGTAAACACTTACCATGTAATTATTCAGTGATCTTCTGCAGACTGTAATACAAAAGGGCAGTGCTAGATGAACAGCTTAATTGCACACACTTCAGAGATCTGAACAGTTAAATTAATTACTTTTTTTTTTTTTAAAAAAAGAGGCAGAAAGGAGAGCTTCACAAAAAATACTTTTAATATGCTTTACCAGAACTTTTTCATTTTTCCAGTTACATAGAAAAAAAAAAAAAAAGACAAGTTTGGTACATGGGGGCTAAAACCAACCAGTGTTCTCCCCTGAAAAAGATGAATTAATCTTATGACCCAACTCCATTTTCTGGGGCTCTTTAAAACCAATAAACAGCTATTTTTCCTCCCAAAGCACAGTTATTTCTTCAGCAGCAATGGAAATGGGATCACAGCAGCTTAACTTGACCCTTCTATAAAGCTTTGTATAAACCAGTGATTTTTATGATGACAACACTGTCCTTGAAAGAAAGAGCAGCAGTCGGACATGGATGCAAACATGGAATGATTAGGTCATAAACATATGGCACTTAAAGAGATAGCTTATTTGAAGGCACCACCACAGCAGAGTGGACAGTTGTTCTACTATATGCCCAAAGAAAGAAATTTTCTTTCTGAAATTTATAAAACTATTAAAAAAATGATTTGTACCCAAAACATGTTTTAAAAAAATATGAACTGTGCTAAGCAACTCTTAAAATTTTGGTATATTATATATGTGTATACATATATACATACACACACCAAAAAAAGCATGCGTGTTTGTATATATATAGGTAGCTATTTTCCCTTTAAATGTTTAAGGCTTCAGGAGTTGGTTCTCACATTCAGTAGCTTTCCAGCTTAAGACGACCTCCATCTCCTTCACTCACAAAACGCTTTCTGCCCCTGTAAGAAAGTAGAAAGTATCTTTTCAGTAATTCAAAATAGCATCGCTTGTTTTTTTCTTATCTATCACTGAGAAGAATAGTCTCTTGGTCTTGGGAGTCAAATATGAGGTGTGCAACTGTAGCAAGATTAGCTGACCTTGCTGATCACTGATAAACTGCTTAAAATCCATCTGAATCTTACATCTAGGCTTATCTGCAAGAAGCTTTTCAAAATTTGTATTGTCAAGTGCTTTCTACTTTAATCACCTTTTAATGTTCACAGTTGCAAAAGATGCTAGTTTGAACGCCTAGGAAAGGTGTTTTTCTACCCCAAACTGAAGTACATAAGCCAAAAATGCCTCTCAAAATATTAATGGTAACTTAAGCACACTCAAGCTTTTCTTGCAGCAATGACTTTCAATGTTCCCACATCCCAAAGCTGCAAAATATTTGATACCAAGATACATGCAAACTCACTTTAAGTCTAAAGTCCACAAATGGAGGCTGGTTTTGATAAAGACACTAACATTTCAAAATCTGAATTTATCACAAGCTGTCGAGATGGTTTAAGAAGCCAAACAGAACATCCAAACTGGAAAAGATCTATCTAACAAATATTATTGCCGATACCCAGACTGGAAAAGATCTAACAAATAGTATTCCCAATGCATGAAATTGCAAATTATAGTTTTAACATCATATTTAAAAATTTACATGTATTCCCCACAGGAAATGAAACTTATGAATTGTACTGTGACTGGTAAGGAGAGAAGAGAATACTGATTAGCTACAGTTCAAATAATTCAATTTATGCTACAAATAAGTAAACAATAACAAAATGCACTCTACAAACTGCATGACAGACATATGAAGAGATCAGATGTGTAGAGCTTATTCCACAAAGGTGTCCTATTCCCTTTGGCCATAAACATTACAATTGGCTGTCTTGTCTTTGAACTTTATTTGTGCAGTCGGGTATGTTTGAACTATTTTTAAAGCAATTTTTTTCCCCACTGTAGCTGACAGTCTTCCACTGTCCCTTACATGGATCATTGTGACACCTGAATCTTCCATCCTGGTACTGCACTCATCTCTACCAAGCAAATCAGCAGACCAGGAGAGGCAGGTCTTCATCCTCTGGAGAGCACACGGGGATGCTGCCTGGGACCCACCGGAGGTTTACTTTCCTCATGTATTTATCCCAGCCTCCACCTAACAGGTTTCACATCGGTGCAGCTTAATAAACTTTACCAGTCCAACCCTCTGTTTCTCCACCCTCCATAGTTTCCAGTTCCAATCTGTAATACCTTGGTCATTTCTGTTACCAAGGGTGGGGACAAAAAGCAGTGTGTTCACCTGTCTACAATAAAACAAGTACCTTGAAGGACAGAGGTCTCTCAGTGGTTTGGAGATTATTCCAGCCTGAAAGCATTCCTCTACAAACCGCTCAAGCAC
The DNA here is from genome assembly GCF_000700745.2 of Antrostomus carolinensis. NCBI lineage: Eukaryota > Metazoa > Chordata > Aves > Caprimulgiformes > Caprimulgidae > Antrostomus > Antrostomus carolinensis. The sequence goes on from NW_010341461.1 coordinate 2,544, forward strand.
AGAATAGGAGTGTGGCACATCCAGGTTAATATCTGGGATTTCACTGTAAACTCGTTCATAGCCCTGCAATGTAGAAATTCAAATAATGATCTGGTTAGTCTATGATTTTATTACAAAATTTTTAAATACTCTTTTGCACGCAGAGGATTTATTTTTCAATATAGTTTTGTGTATACTATGGACAGTTTCAGCAAACCTAGAGCAGAGCAGCTGCAAGTCAGTGGAAAATCAAGGTATAATACCAGCCAATACCATGGTATTGCACAACTACCCATCTACATAAAAAACAGCTGAATTTTTAACTTTAGAAGCCAAAATCCAGACAGTACAGAATGTCTGTGTTGGCCTGGCTGCTATCAAATAGGTAGCAGTAACACAAAGAAGAAAAGTTAATTTTTCTTCCATGTAAATGAAGAAAATGTGGCTGCAAATCTCCACCACAACAGTTTATGCAGTCAGGGAAACCCTGGTGACAACCAGAGATGACCTCATCACTTCCCACCAGCAGTATGGCTGGGGGAATTCTGACACAAGGCTTTGTGTGGTACTTTGTTTGCCCTGGGACAGAACAGCTGTCCTGTATTCATGCCAAGAAGCAAAGCCATGGGCGATTCCAACTGTGTAAAATCTTTGTTCTAATTGACATTTATAATTAAGTGGGTCCTTACTGTACTTCTTCAATTATGAAGAACTACTGGATAAAAAGAAAAATTATATTTAAGAAAAATGAAGCTATACTGCAGCATTTTACATTACTGGTTTTAACCATTTAATTGCATAAAAGCAGCTGGAAATCTATGACCAAAGATTCAAATACCCTGTACCTCGCAGTCCTACAGAGAACTACTGCTCAGAATTCATTTGTACTTCTAGTACATGACAAGTATTGTACATGTATCAGTGACTGATTATTTGCACGGGATACAGAACAACCATGGAGAATTCAAATGTAGCAGTCAGCAATAGACTACAAATAGTACTTAAGGAAAAAACTATACAAATACTGTCAGACCTTACCCCAAATTCTCTAAATGCCACACTTACTCTTTCCATTTGGTCCATAGTAATGACAGAAGACTTCCAGAGAGATTTCAGCAAATCCAGTATCATTTTAAAGGTCTTTTCTCCAGTTGACTCCAAAACCATTACCACAGCCTGAAACAAATCATGCAAGTGTTTGTTCAAGTACATGTTGTGTGAGCATGTGAGGTGCAAAAAGGAGAGCATTTTTATGCATTTTCTGGGGAGACAAGTCCATTTGTTACATGCACTCACAATTCCAGTGTATTTTTATTACTTGAAAAGAAAAACTGATGCAAAGTTATTTGGATAAAGCTAAAAGGTATGAAAAACCAGAAAGGACTAGACAGAGTGAAAAGTACTGCCTTTCTGGCTCTGGTTTGAGAGATACATGACTATATCCTTATGGTTGCTGCAGTACAGATGGCAAGTAATTAATTCTGTGAAATTATTTTTTTTATCTATGATTTTTTTCTATCTGTGATTTTAAAAGAGCTTAGAAGTTTAAAATCTACAGATCTCCACAACCCTCATCAACTACAGAGGATTCTGTTTTTCTGTCGTGAAGGAATTTTCTAAAAGGCGTAAATCTACTGAAGAGAAAATTTTGTTGATTATGGGTGTTGAATTTAATTGGTAAACAACCATTTCCCAGTTTGTCAGATAGAAGAGTACAAATGGGAACAGTCTCCCAGATACAGCAAAGAAGATCCTTCTCTCATATAGTCTGTTTCTGAAATATCTCAGAGCTTTTACATCTACATGCTTTTAGATGGAACAATTCTACCCTGAAAAGGAAGCTCTGTAACTTAACAAGAACAGGTAATGCCCCTTAGAATACCCAGATAGCTGAAACTGAAAGGAAATAAACACCAAAACAAACCATGTTTTTTTGCTGCTGTTCCTCAGCAGAAAATAAACTCCTTTCTTTTTCACGAATCTACAATAATCTGAATTCAGCTATTTACCCAACAAAAAATTAGTTCTGGATCCTCCCAGAGTTAGCAGCAGCTTACTTGTTGCACATTGTGCACACAAACCATTCACTTTACATGCAACAATTTAGTTATTCAAATAACATCAGAACTCACAACCTGAGCTTCAGATTCGTGACATTATTTGCATGCCCACAACAAAGTAAAACCAAACCTGTTGGTATTACTGACAGTTATCAAAGGGACTCTGATTTCTCCTTACTTCATATACAAGTTCATGGTGAAAATGGGGTACTTCCAGTTCCTGAAGGCAACGTTCAGCTTCCAGGACATCTCCAGAAAGCAAATACTCCTTCAGCAACATATCAATCTATTGAAGTTTAAAACAAACAAAAAGCCCAACACTAATTAGATATAAAATTTAAAAGCTGTCAACTGTTTTAATAATCTGTGATCATCCCAGCACCAAGTTAGTTCCTGAAACTTGCTGCTAGTGTTTTTATAAACGTAATTAAATTGAGACATTATCAGCAATTTGAAACACAGTGTAAGCCAAATACCATCCACAGTATCCATAGTATTAATGCAGACACAGAAGCACCAAAAACATTGCTTTATAAGATACATATCACCATGAAAGGTTAATATGGGTACAATTAAGTTTATCTTCTCTGCTGATCTCCTCCTATCATCTGTCACAACCTAGAAATTATGACTTTTTCCTTCACACCTGCTAACTTCATAGCATGGATCTTTAAACATTCCTGTTTCTTCCTCTCTCTTTTTTGAGTTGTTACTGTGCTTTTAATCAATAATGAAGAAAAAAAATAGTAATAGTTTATCTAGTTTAGCCAGTTTCATCTTGGCTCTTCTAATTACTTGACCATTTTATATTGTAAGTTCTTAAAAAGCTAAGTGCTTAAAGCAAAAATAAATGTATACTTGCAATACAGAGTGTTGTACTACCATATTCTCACCACTGACAAATACTACAAAATCAACAAAATTATCTACATCAGTTTTTAAAAAACTACTTTGTATAAAGAAATAACAAACAAACAAACAAAACCCCCATAACACTCAAGAGAACATTTTGCTACAGGATATATGTATCTCTTCAGTCCATCCCAAACAAGATAAGCTTAGACAACAGTACACTCTAGAGAAGAGTTCTGTAGAAGTTGCCTACCTCTTTAACAAGGTGTTTCACAGACTGCTGGCCACCTCCTGACCCCCACACGTTGTCTATGCGCTTTCCACCCTTTGTCATACTCAGCAACACAGTAGCTCGGTCCAGCGCAGCTCTAGAAAGCAAAGTTAGTGTTTTAAACAGTTATTACAAAACTTCATTCAAAGGCACTTGAAACTGCCCCGCTGCCATTCCTCTGGGCAAAGCAACCAGATCCCCGAGGAGAAGTCAGGGTTAGGAATTCCATGGGGACACTTGGATCAAGAAGCCAGCAAGCTAGCTCCCCACATTCTGCCACCTTTACGCTTTTAGTTATCATAGAATCATAGAATGGTTTGGATTGGAAGGGACCTTAAAGATCATCCAGTTCCAACCCCCCTGCCATCAGCAGGGACACCTTCCACTAGACCAGGTTGCTCAAAGCCTCATCCAGCCTGGCCTTAAAACACTTCCAGGGAGGAGCAGCCACAGCTTCTCTGGGCAACCTGGGTCAGTGTCTGACCACCCTCACAGTGAAGAACTTCTTCCTAATATCTAATCTAAACCTCCCCTCTTACAGTTTAAACCCATTTCCCCTTGTTCTGTCATTAGTTGCCCTTATGAAAAGTCCCTCCCCAGCTTTCTTGTAGCCCCTTCAGGTATTGGAAGGCCACTATGAGATCTCCCCGGAGCCTTCTCTTTTTCAGGCTGAACAGCCCCAACTCTTTCAGCCTGAAAGTTAAACCATTCAGGTTTCAGCCTGAATAGTTATACCATGCTAAGGACAGGTTAACAATTCTGTGGTGGTAGAGGACCTGAATCATCAATGCGGAGCCTGAAACATCCTCACAAGAAAGAGTATTTTCTTATACAGGGATGGATTGTATCCGGGCTCCTCCAAGAACGTAGCTTGGCATGTGTATCTCAAATAAAAGACACTTGAGTTGCTTCCACATTGAAGAACAGCTTTTCTTACTGAAATACTATTTTCTGTTTGGGTCTAAAGAATTATGAAACCTTGAGAATTTAAGCCAAAACAGCACTTCAGAAGGCAAATACGTAGTTGCAAAAAGATGGCATGAATTAGGGAAAGCTGCCAATTCGTTGAGAAAAGAATGACAAAGGAAGTAAGGTGGAAAAAAACCCAAACCTCACATCCAGTTAAGCACCACTCAGCTAAAGAAGGAACGGTTATCCCAATCCTCATACTGGGGGCTAGCCAGTAACAATAACTCTGTTCACCAAGATTTAACGAGCAGAAAAGACTGGCCAAGAAACAGCAAAGGCAGCAAAGCATCCCAGATGTGCAGTACACAGGCTACAATCCTTCAAATCACAGGAGACATTTGCATAACTGACAGATAATTTTCACAGTCTGAACCCTCAAGTTAGGCAGCATTTGCCTTCCTTCTAAAAGTACCCAGCTGTGATCATTACAAATGGAACTTTTAGAAGCTACATGAACCCAGCACCTCTGTATCAAGCCTGAAACACACACTTACAGGGGAAAAATAATAAAACACGACTAGTTAATAAAATGCCTTTCTTTGTCAGATATTGCTCCTTCAAACTTCTCACCCTAACATGGAAAATAATTATACTTCTTGGTGAGTAAAGCATTAGAGAAAGTCTGGGAAAGCACAGCACGAGCTTCAAACCTTCATAAGGCAAAACAGTTAATCCCTGGTGTATTTCACAACGTATATACATCAGCTGTCCTGATGCTATATTTACTCATTAATCACATTAAAGCTTTTTATAAAGACAGAACCTTCTCTAATCACTTCTTGTTTCAGCTCATTTTTTTTCCACCCTCAAACAAGCTGGAGAACAAACCTAACAAACTCAACTCAAATGTATTAATACATTTTTCAGGCACTTTCAGTATTTCTCCTCTGACCGGAGTCATTCTGGATTTTATTGTTTTTGCAGACTTTGTAGATTTATTTTTTATAATTTTAAATTAAAAAATAAGAAGTTATAGAGAACCACATGATTTATCCTGCAGTCCTAAATTCCTGATCATCATCTTTGGCATTTGGAATAGAAAACTGTAGCTATATGGAAAGCAAGGAAGTTACCGAGCCTGGACGCAATCCACGGTGCCTTTGTAGCCGTCTATGTAGGTACTGCTTAGAATCCCATCTCCAACAGCTCTAGCAATAAACTGGCCCACCAACTGCAACAAAACAGAAGCACTCGTGATTAATTAAATGTTGAATTTTGAAGTAGTTCTAAGTAGACAATTATAATGTGCTTGGTTTTCAGATTTTATTTGAATGAGCCATCTCAAAGTAAAAACACAGCCTGGGAACTCGGTAGGGGATTACAGACAGCAAGACAATCCGTATCATTTCAAAATACAGAGTCTATTTCAGTTTACTTGAACAATTTTAGCCACAATTTAAAAGAAAAAGCTTTTGACTATTAGCATAAAACTTTATAAATATACCTGTGGTGCCCTGGGAGAGTCCAACACCAGTTCAGGTAGTTCTTTAAGCAGTCTATCAAACGATTTTTCCACATCAGTTTTGCTTACTACTGTCCCACAAAGGTCGGAGATAAGCTTAGATGTCATTTCCCTGTGACTAGCCTTCCCCTCTAATGACAAGGAAACAGCCAGCACTGGCACACTGTATTTCATTTCACCAAGGTTTAAATCCTTCAGCATCTCCTAAATGAGATTTGGAAAACAAAACAGATTAAAATTTCATAGTTTTTACTATATAAATATATATTATACAAATATATTACAAATGTATTAATATTTATATGCTTCTATTTATATATTTACATATATGCTTCTGCTCATGTAATGGATGTAACTGCTTAGGTATTCTTACTGCACATTTCTTCCCAACATCTCTATACACTCGTTTGTAGCTAGCAGCTGGATTCCCTCGTATTCTACAGGTTTGCCCCCTAAAATAAAGAAGTAAAATGGCATGGGACATACCGAAACTTCGTTAGTATCTCCATGTTCAAAATATTCCTGTATGATTGGTGTCAATGTTTTCTCAAATGCTCTTTCATCCAGAGGTAAAACTACTGTTTCATAGACACAGTTCTCCTGTTTTAAAATACAACAAAACCATATACCCTTTTGTAAACAGTACTGTCTCTTTGTGAGAGAGAAAAAGGGTGAATCCACCCAAACCACCACACTCTCCTTCGATCTTATGCAGTGCTGATAGCATGAAAATGTATCTTCTAAATCCTTAATGCTTTAGTCTTGACAGTATTCTGACAGAAAACACCAGATTATGTCTCTACTGTTAAGATGTGGACAATACTGGCTAAATGTCATGCTGCTTGTATTTTGAATTTACTGTTAGCTGAATTCAACTGGAAGGCTGAACTTACTGTTAAACGATGGTAAACACTCCAAACTCTGTTTCTAGGATTCTGACACCACATGAACACAGAGATCAACTGCCTACGTACCAGGTACTGAAGGGAGGGCGACAGGAACTCCTGTCCCAGCCCAGCAGTTGGCTGTGCCACAGCACAGGATTTACCTTTCAGCATCTT